>NC_087560.1:19858719-19886219 GCF_036250125.1 Pseudopipra pipra | reverse complement strand
CTTTTCCATGAGGATCAAGAACAATCATCAGGCACTGAGCAGTCAAGGTCAAACTCCCCTACAGTGTTCTGTAAATATGGAGGGAAACACTACATTTGCTTACCTGCAGTGAGGGGGATTTAGATGAAACATTAAAAAACTCTTTTAGAACAGTAAAGATAGTTAGTTAAGCACTGGAACAGATGGTCTAGGGAGGCTGTGGAGTTGCTATCACCCAAAGTTTTCAGAACAGGTTAGAAAAACATCTGTCTGCAATATTACAGGTACAGGTAATTCTGCCTGGAGATCTGGATAACCTCATCACATCCTTTCTGAACTTATTTTTTAAGATTGTGAAATCTTGGTTTTCTAAGATGTGGAAAAAAAAAAAACACACTAGACAAATTTAGGTAGAAGTCTTGAGAAAGTAGAAATAGGTAATACATGAAGTATTTCTTATTTTAGTTCCTATTTTCTGGATTTGGTTCAAACCCTCCTGTACCAATTCAGTGATTTACAGTCACTTCCTAAACCAGTTGTGGTAAAGACAGTATTAAAAACATGAATAAAAACCTTATTATCCTCAGTGTCTGAGTGATCAATTTAATCAAATACCTGTGTCTGAGAGGGAATCTGCCCCTCAGATTCCAACTGCTGAGCTGGATATGTCCACACTGGCTTTGATGTCCTTGCTGAAACCACGGAGCTGCTGGATGGAAGTGGTGCAGTGTTACCTTTGCTAGAGGAAGATGTGCCATAAATTCCTTCCTTGGAGTTTGGGAAGGTGGTGGTGTCTGTATGCTCAGGGTCCAGCCTACTGCTAACCTCTCCTGTACAAAGGAAAACATTGATGGCAGGTCTCATTCATTAATTGTCAGTAATTCATTTAATCATGTGGCAAAAGAGAGGCTGGATCAGCTGCTGGAAGCCCTGATTTGCAGGAACTCTGCCTTTACATGACACCAACGGTCAGAGCTCCAGAGTCAGGTGCTCACAAGTTGGAACTTGGAACCCACACAAGGATTCCAGAAATGAACAGGAACCAAAATCCTCCCAGGAATTCAGAACTCTGATTCCTGTTCAGCTGCAAGACACAGGATGCTCACGGACATCTTTGTGCCCTTGGGAATTTGAGGGAGTGCTCATTGGGCAGCTCCTTCCTCAGGAGATAAAATAAGGGCCTGGGAGTGAAGTTGGAGATACAAGTGATGGTTGTTGGATGTTTGTACTCACCTACAGCTGGTTTCTTGTGCTGCCTGGGAAATTCCTGGGAAGGTGCTGCCTTGGATACAACAGGAGGGGTCTGCAGAGTTACCTTTGCTGCTGGAAGGATAAGCCTTTGGCCAGTTAGGCTCAGAGCACCTGCAAGAAGATGACATTCCTGAACAATTCATATGTATTCCAGCTATGAAAGAAAATCAATTAGTACCAATGAAAAAAGAATTAAACAAAGGCACAGCCAAGTTCTACATCAAAACTACAAAAGCAGCAGTTTTCTTTAACTGAAAGATTCATACCTTTCAATATTCAATATTTTACCTTCAAGGAAGGTGAGCTTTGCCTATAAAAATTGACAAATACATGAAAGATACTCTAACAGTGCTGATTCTGAAAGGGAATTCTGTGCTTGTATATATATAATTATATGCTTGGGCAATGCAAGTTAAAATGCAGAATGGCTGAGAATGAACTCTTGGAAACACAAGGGAACCATGAATAGGCACTGATGGCTACAACAGTGCAAGTGCAGGTCTAGTTAAGACTGAATGATTAATAACCAGATGTTAATCACCATCATTTGACTTATTTAGTCACTCAAGAACCTTCATCACACACAGTTGTTCTCTCCAGCAGCAACTGAACCCTCTGAATTAGCAGAACTGACTCAACACAACACACACCGTGTCCTACAGCAGCTCCCCAGTGAAGTGAGGAGCCTGAAGTTGAGTCTTTGTGATGTTTGAGATCCCAATTCTTACAAGTTTTGAGGTGCCAGAAAATTCATTTACCACCTACCTGCTGCAAACATCAACTCTGCTCATGCAGCTCATACCTGGTGGCCACAGCACCCCCAGAGGGGCTCGTGTGACCCACCTTTTGGGGTGTCCTCTTCCAGCAGGGGTAAGGGAGAATCCAGGGGTGGAAAGGCAGGGAAACCCCAAAGGGTGGCACCTGTGTGGCCCTTCCCTGTCTTCTGACTGCACAGCTGGGGAGGAAAACAGAGCTCCTTTTAACAAAGGGAAATCTGGCATTTACACAGCTACACTTCCCTACTCCCACAGTAATAAATAATAAATATAATTTCTGCTCTGAGTGGTTTCATTAAGATTTAACAACTTTTACTACTTATGAACATGCCACAGTATCATCTGCTGTCGTTACTTCAGAAATTTATAATAAAGTTAATTAAATTCAATTGATGGCCTGTGACTTTTGCTATGCAAAAATCAGTGCACTAGATACTAAAAATCACCAGAAGTTTGCTTAATTTTAATGAATATAGTGTAAACATGGTGTTTCTTGACAAAACAGCCTTTAAATACATAAAATGCACACTTGGGCAAGGTACCAGAAGGAAAAGGAAAAAGGAACATTGGATAGAAATGTTTGAACTCTACTGATGACCTGATGCCACGTGCTGGAAAATTGTTTATTTGCTTTTTTTAAGAAATTATTTCGTTATGAATTATTAACTACCTGAAATAATAATAATAATAATAATAATAATAATAATAATAATAATAATAATAAATGGATCAAATCAGAAAGCTGGGAAATATTAACATATCTGCAAAGTGGGAATACTGGTATTTAGCTCTACCAGAGCACATTGGGGCTTTCTGCCTTAAAATATTAGCTTTTAATGACTGATTATTAAGTTTTTAGTACAATCCAGGCCATGATTGGGATCTTTGAGCACTATTGTGTCATAATTACTGAATAACATCAACCATCAACTTTCTAGAAAGGGAGAAGAAATTCTAAAGAGCTGCTTCTAATCCTGGCAGGGAAATGAGACAGATCAAAATTAACTATTCTAATTTTTCCTCCCAATTTGTATAATAACACTGCCCACAAGAGACAGCAGGGAGAGAGAAAACATGTACTTTTTATCATAATAGAGAATCTTCCAGGCACTCATTTCAGTTCTGGCCATTACAGACCATTATGCTTTAAGGGATCAAGATGGATAAATCTTCATGTCCTTGTGTTCCAAGAAAACAGCAATAAACACACAACAAAGATTAACTTCACACCAGCTGGCAAATAAGTGGTTTGATACTGAGAAAAAGAAATGATAAAGCACACTTTCCTACTCACACCCAGCCCAGCAGTTTGTTGAGGACACCACAAAAATATATGAAAGGAAAGAAATTTAATTAAAGTGACTCCTTAAAGCAGCCCTGGTTTTATCCTAATTTAAGTCCCAGGAGTTTTGTTATGATAAACAGCACATATATATATATTTTAATTGTGTTTCTAGAGATGTAATAAGCTACAAAAGAAAAGCAATTCAGGTGGAGTGTGTGAGTTCAAAAGCAGCCTGGAGGCTTGGGGGTTTTTTTAACTGGAGACAGATTTAATTCTTCTTTAATTTCTATAAAGTCCACGACAGGTGTCATATTAAAACAAGGATTGATGCAACTAAAATGTAATTTAATCACTCATTTACACTGCCCAGTGCCATGATCCACCTCCTCATGTATTACAGGCAACATGGAGCTGACCCAGAACAGCTCCCCACCAAAATTCCACCCAGTTTCCACCCCTTTCCCTGCTCTTCCAGCACCCTGATTGCTCCATCAGCTGCCCTCTGGAAGAATTCCCTGAGATATCAAAGCAAAAGGTGACAAACTGCTTTAATTCTGGCACTTACTTTCACTAAACCGAAGCCCATGAAATTACAACCATAAGACCTTAAAAAAATAATATTAAGGTTTTACTTTTGGCATCATTGCTCCATCCTGGGCACTTTTAAAGCTCAGTTTTATAGGGCTGGAAAGGAGCACTTCATTTGCAGGGCAAACTAAGGCTGACTTGCCTTAAAATATGCTTGGAGTGTGCTGAAAAACTATTTTTTCATTTCAAGTGCTTCTGAATGTAATTAACCTGGGACACGAGGAAAACAATTCCATTACCCTTTCTAAAGTGTTTTTCTCCTGTGGATAAACCTCTCCCACTTTATTTTTTCTTTTTTTTTGCTTCATTTTAAATAGGGCACTTGTTGGAACACCACAGGGATTTTCTGATTAGTTCTCTATTTGTTTTCTTTTTACCCAGCAATATTTAACTAGAACAATGTCTTTTTTTTTTTTTGGGGGGGGGGGTAAATATCTTTATAAGTGTATTTTTCACCCAGAATAGAAACTAGTATTAAATACACAAGTATTGTGTGTCAAAACTACAGTTTATCAACCAGGACAATTAGATGAGATTTGATAAGCAAATAGCAGAAAATCACAGGGCTAGATAGTGATGGTAATAAAGTAATTTATCCTTCCATTTATCTCCTCCAGACTGCCATCTACCCCCATATTTCTTGTCAAGAAGTTCCTGTCAAGGTTTGATGGACACAGTGCTTCCCACTACAAAGGGAAGGAGGAAGCTCAGCAAAACAAAATGAACAGAACTAAGGGCAATTTTCAATATGCTGTCAGGAAAGAGTTTGTGGAAGGCAAGTTTAATTGGAAAAAACCTGGAAATTGCATCAGGTCTTATGTTATTCTTGCCTACTTTGAGCTCTTAAAGCTACCAGAGATGGGTCTGAACTGTCAATTTTCCATGTGCTTGGAAGAATCAAGCTTGTCTCCCTTCATGAGCTACCAGGAGCTCTCCCAGAAAGCCACCTCCATCAAAATTCCACCCTAACAGGTGGGAAGGAGAATAGCTGGAGAACTTTGGAGGATCCCACATCTGCTTTTTGCAAAGGCAACAGAAGCAGCACAGAAGGAAGGGAGAAAGATAATTGCTGGCTTGAACTCCTCTACATTTTCCTCCTGGCAAAGGGCCAGATCCACGAGGGGGGATAGGCAGGAACAACTTATTGGGATTCAGGGCTGGGGCCATCCCTGTCCAGAGACAGCTGGAAAGCAGCAGCCCATGGCATCCCAATCAGGCTCAGGGAATGCTGATCCCAACCAGCAGCAGCTTCAGCAGCTCTGGCTGCACCCCTGCCTTGCAAAATGACAGTCAATCTCCAATTGCAGCTGACAAGAACTGGAGAAAAACTTCAAACAAATGGTGACCTTTGCAAAGATTAATTTGTTTACCAACAAAACGTTCCCTCGGTTTGTCAGCCGAGATGGGGGTGACCTTCACGTCTCCGTTTGCAGGCTGAGAGGATGCTGACTGGAGTCATCTGTTAACTCCCTCTCTCCAATTATTCCCTCCTTATTTTTAGTGACAAGAGGATTTTTATTAAATCACTGGGCTGCTTATTATGATTACACACCGTAATACAAACCCAACCAGCTTATTTTGATTTACTGCAGTGGAACATCCATTTGTTTAAGTCTCATTCTGCTCCCACTGCCAAACTCTGCCTTGGCTGTAATTATGGCCATATGTAGAGGTTTAAAACACAACCAGGTTTGGAGCACCAAAAGACCTCATTTTCTTCTACAACTTCTTTTGAATTGCCCTTGCTTTATGATCTTGGAAATAAATACACTTCCAGGGAGAAGCAAGGATGCAAATAGTGAATAAAGGATGAATAATTGAGGATATGATTAGTATGGTTGGGCTCAAACAAGTCAGCTTAAAATCCACCCCCCCCCAGAATCACTGCCATCACCATTACAGTCACACTAGGTAAGATGCAACTCATAAAGGCTAGAAATCATCACCATATTAAATTCTGCCTCATGAATAAATGAAAAGATTCCTCAGTTTACAGTATAATATACATTCATAAGAAAACAAGGACCAAAAAGTGCCAGCATAATTCTATAAGAGAACAGCAGCCCTCTGAAAATGAAAGGTGGAGCTGTGAATCTTCCCCACGTTGCAGCAGGATGTCAGAATTATTTTTGCTGCAATTCAGATTACTGCTCCTTTTGCTGGCTGCTCCATGGGAAGTATACATATTTAATAATTATCCACTCATCATTTTTCATTTGTTACCCACACATAGGCTGCAAAATAAAGTGATGCCCAGTCCGTGGGCAGACAGAATTACAGCCCTGCTTTTAAAATAACTCCAGAACTTTACAGAGAATGAGGCTTTATAATCAGACCCAAAAAGGCACAAAAGGGCAACAGTTAATTGTTCTTAGTTTCTATGATAAAACTCAGCATCAGCAACTTTATAATACCAAAAGAGCAAGAAAAGAAGACATTTCTTGTGAAACAATGAGCTCCTTACTAATAATTTATCAAACTGCTCCAAGGGCAGGATAATAAAAAGTCCAGGTAGGTTTGTGCTCGACCTCCCTCATCACCTCCAAGCCGTGGTTTTAATCTCTCCGTGGTTTTAACTGCTCGGGTGTCCTTCAGAGCTCTCGGAACACACCTGAATGCAGCTAAGCAAGCAATGAGATATTTTAATTTCCTTCCACGAGAGTCGTTTTGCCCGTGATTTTTTTTTTTTTTTGGGGGGAGCTGCTCCTTGACCTCAGGGACACACCTGGGCACGTGCGTGTAGGAGCAGCGCCCTCTGACGGCGAACGGCGGGCAGGGCCCACCTGCCTTCATTATCGCAGCGACTTTAATCTGCATTTCATCAAAAATTAACAGATCCAGACCCGCAGACACACACGGATTCACCTTAGTTGCTGTTTGTCATCATATATATCATGTATGATCGTATATATCATATGCAGTCACTGCTGCAAGTGCTGGTGGGGATCGTGCTCAACAAAAAAATTCACATCTCAGCAGAGGATTTTGCAAATCTTAATTGCAACGTTTTACCCCCAGGACATTCCAGAACACCACACTGTGCCATAGGATGGAAACAGAATAAATGATATCGTAATATTAATCTAATAATTTTAAATAGAATAAATTGGGGATGAAATACCTACTTGATTTTCAGCCCAACTGTAAATATGTATCCGAGAGCCTGACTCATTTCCACTAAATGCTTGTAATTTAAGTCACCACTAAGAAGTTTTCTGTGCTCAGTGTTTGAGGGAGAGTGGTAAAACACATGGCTCTCTGCAGTAGGATAATATTCCTCTCTGTGAGTGTTTTAGAGTGGTTCTAAAAAGCTATTAGCCATGATGCTTTTTTCTAATTAACTCTGTATCACAGGGGTAGACAAATCACCTCTTAGTCTGGGCAACAGCTCTCAAAAATCATTTTTTACAAGTGGCAGCTCACAACTGTGCCATTCACAGATCCTCTTGATGTTGTTTAAAAGCAAACACCCCAGAATATCTCTGAGAGCACTGGGCTTGCTGCATAATATCCTATTCCATAAATTAAATCATAGAAGAGCATCCCCATGTGAGACCATTGGGCATGTGGACCACAGTGCTGTGCTAAATTTGGGAACATAATTGATTTTTGGAGGGATGCCTGTGCCTATTAACTTAGTTTTCTAAAAGCATACTTTGCTAAAAATGTCCTCTTCACGTTCAACTGTTTATTTAAGTGGAGCAGCAGTTACAGAACAGAAATTTGGAAGAACCAAAACTTAACCCTGCACAGCTTGAACATTCCCAGGGCAGAGAGAAGAGGAGGGAAGGGTTGATTTGATGGACAGGACTCAGGATACTCCCAGGAGAGGGTTGTGGAAATGCTTGATATCCCTTGTTTCCCTCAGGGAAACAGCTTGACCAGATAGAAAAGAAAGGCTGTGCTCCAGAAGAACTTGTAGCTGACATTTGGGATCTACAACACATGGAAATATCTCCACATGGAAAGGAGGGAGCTGAATTTGTCCCCCACATTCCAAAGTGCTCCCAGCAGGAAGTGTAACTCAACATTTCCTCCCAAACCACATCAGAAAAATAAGATGTAAATGACACCTAAGTTTGTGCAGGATTCTGATTCTCCTTCAGTAGAAGCCCTATTCTTTAAATTCTGACACTGATTTCTGCTCAGGGCCAGCACTCGTGGCAGGATTGCTTTTGCAAAAAAAAACCAAAAATCAGCTAAAAAGGAGCATCAAAACAAAGTGAAAGCATTTGTCACTTATTCCAAACAATCCTGTTATTATTGGAAAACAGAATGTGTTCTTGCAGCTTTACAAAAGTTTAAGAAATGGCAAGAGCATGAACAACTGAAAGGCCATTTTTATCAATAAAATTCCTTTTACTTCTGCTCTCATCTTTGGGTCATACCCAAAACTCCACAAGCTCCAGTTTGCACATCTCCTCCCCCTGATTTCCCTGAGATTACTGACCAGGCACATTCCCATGTATAACTTATCCTTTTGCTGGATTGGGATCTTGGGCCCTAAACCTGTTACACTGCAGGTTTGGTTTTTCCCACTATTATCACTCAAAATGTTTTGATCCTTATATATCAATGCCAAAAATTAGGACTTTATGTGGTATTTTCACTTAAATATTTCTTTTCTTTAGGTTTAATACACATTAATTATAACAGTGCAAAGCAAGGTATATAACAAGCCCAGAAATTGATATAAGTTACTTACAGGAGCAGATTTTTTCTTAGTTATAAGTGGCAGCCTGGTCTCATCATTCTGATGTTTTAAACCAGCTTTGTTTTCCATGTTCTCTGGGTCAAGCATGATTTTAATGTCCATTTCCACCTGCTGCTGAAATATAGAATAGGCATAATCTTAAAATAACTGCACCAGGACAGAAGTGCTTGTAAGCAGGAGTTGTCTAATATGTCTAATAAATTTGCAAAATAATGATAAAAATTCATGTTATTTGACTCCACACAGCACTGGGCAAACAAAGTGCCCAATGGAAAACTCTGCAAGGATTACAACTGCTACCCACAGATATACTTTTGCCAAACTTTGTCCAATTCATTCCAGTCCAAGCTCTGAAATTTCCACACCTGTGGAAATTTATTAAAGCCAAAAGCCATGCCCAATGTTTTTATGGCAGCAGAAGTTTCTCAAGTTGAAAACGTTTTGGTTCATATTCTACTGCATAAACACAAAAATAAACCTATGAAAATTCCACTTTTTACAAACAAAACATGCCACAAAAAGTTCAAGAATCATTAGATGTGCATTTGAACAATTAAACAATTGTATTACTTTGTGAAAGCACTTAAAATGGTTTAATTTATTTATCTGCACAATATCTTCTTTTGGCAGTAATTACAAGCAGATGTATCAATGAGATGCTCATTTAGATTTGGGGTTGTAAGAACAAAAGTTATTATCCAAGCCAATTACTCTTTTACCCACATGGCTGCACAGAGACAAAGTTCAATTTTCACCTCCTCAGTGCTTTTGTGGTATTTATTTTATCACTGTAACACACCCTTCTGCAGAGAGGAAACTGCTGGTGCCATGAAAAAAGGACTGGGGGGAACTGAGCACCTTCTCAATTAAACCAGGAGATGATTCACAATGCAAAGTGCCCTCTCTGACAGGGAGATGATCAGGGCAGGAGTGGAAGACACCTCTTTGTGGTTCCCAGGCTTTATTAGGAGGAAAAACCCAATTCCACCACATAGCAGGGGAAAAAAAAGGTAAGAGGGACAGTGCTTCCCAAATCCCCCTGAGCTGGGTTTGCAGGCTCCTCCTGCTGCTGCTAAGACTCAGAAATAACAATATTAAACAGTAATTCTAAGCCTATTCTGACACCTGTGGACAAGTCACTGCCCATATGACAAGTTTGGCTGCAACTTGGTTTTCCCCCAACTCCTGCAAACGTCACTTATGCTCCACCTTACTCATTTAATGGGGGCTCTGGCACAATAATTAGGGTGTTATTTCAGACCTGGGAACCTTGAGACACACGTGGTGCTGCTTTGCTGCACGTCTGGACAGTCACAGGCTCAACAGGGACTCGAGGCAAAACCAGCTGCTTCTGAGAAGCCCCAGAAGGAAGGGTCCTGGTTTAGAAAGAAAAACAGTGAGGTTTTTTTAAATTACATTGATTTCATCTATTAAACCCATACTGCTTTCATCTGAGTGGACCCAAAAGACTCTATTTTATTTACATCTGCATTTAGCAAAAATAAAGCCACAGCAATTAGCAGAATGCTGCTGTAGCTTCTCAGAACTACATTTACTTTTGCATTGTTTTTTTACCTTAAAATGAAACCAAAATAGCACATGACCAAACTAACTTCATCCAGGCCAATTCTCCCACTTGCTTTACAAAATTCTGTTACATTTTTTGTGTCTTGCTGCAATAAAACAGCTGCTTCACTTACCATTTAGGGGCCTCTTTTGAATTTACTTCTTTATTACCAGCAGAACAAACAGGTAACACTTGTCCACTTACAGCATTTAAATAACTTTCAGCACATTTCTGTTAAGAGGGGGAAAAATAATGTTTAGACTACTACAAAGGTACGAGGGATATTAAATTTAACTCGGTTAATTCAGCAAACCAGATCTCCACTTGACTGAAAAGTTGATAAACTTTGTGCCTCTGTTGGACTAAAAATCTGATTTTGGCTGATGGGCACAAGATCAATTCATTCTGATGACCCAAAAAATTGAAGCCAACGTTCTGAACTGTAATGTCTGAGGAATCCCATCATTTGCTGATTAGAAAGGGATCCTGCAGGATGACAAATAAGTGGCTCCAAGTGAATTACTGACAGAGATCTCAAAAACTGAATAATCTTCTGGGTCTGCTCTATTTTACTTACTCTCAGCCCAAGTTCAGTTCTTTCAGGTGCTGTTCTGAGGTCACTGATATCCACAGCTTCTGTTGTTCCTTTCAGGTTGATATTTTCCATTTTAAGTTTGTGAAGATCTTCTTGTACCTAAAAAGCAAGTCAGAACAAAAATTATAGCTGTAACCAAGCCTCATGGGATTAGAGAGAAGGATTTAATCCAAATTAAATGCTTCTTAAATACTGAAAAAAAAATACATGTGCTCTCCCATACTTTTGTACTATTATAAATAAGAGAATACCAAGCCAATTACTTAGTCATTGACTCTAGAAAAGCTGGGGAAAAAAATCAATTTGAAAACGAACCTCACAAAGCAACAGGACTAAACTTCAGGACTGAGGTTCTCTGTTTCCTCACACATTTCACACACGTCTCGCAGCACAAGTGGCTTCACTGGGCAGGGACCTCAAAACCCTTAATGAAGGACTTAAAACTCGGGGCAGCCTGTGAGGAAACCACGTCAAAACCGCGTATTTACCTTAACTAAACGATTTCGAGGTCTCGCTAGGCTAAAACCCGCAGCATTTCCACAGCCCGAGCCCCGACCCGACACCCACCGGCCGCCTCCCCCTCAGGGAGCACCGGACGCCCCGCGCCCCCCCATCCCCTCAGCAACACCAGGGCGCGCCGCGCCTCAGCCGAGGGGTGACCCGGGGGCTCGAGGCGGGACGGGGAGCCCCGCAGCTGCTCTGCCGCGGCCGGAGGGGCCGCTCCGGGGGCAGGAGCGGCCGTTCCCGGCGCTCCCGAACGCACCTTCCCCGCTCCCAGCCCCGCTCCCGGCGCGGCCATGGCGGCACCGCCTCACCCGGCAACGGGACGCGCTGCCCGGGCCGCACCATCCGCCCCGCCGCCGAGGGGGGGAGAGCGCACCGAGCAGGGGCCGAACCCGCTCTCGGCCCGGCTCCTCCCCGTGCCGCCCCCCCCGCGCGCGGGTGGTAGCGGCGGCAGGGGCGGGCGCGGCGCGGGCGCCATGGCGGCGGAGGCGGCGGCGGGGCCGCTGGCGCTGGTGACCAGCTGCGCCGCGGGCTTCGCGCCCGAGGAGCTCGTCAAACGTGAGTCGGTGCCGCCGCGGCGCCCGCGAGGGCGGAACGAGGGGACTCGGCCTGCCCGCGCCCGCTGGAAGCGGCCTGGCAGCGGCTCCTCCCCCCAGCCCGGGCCCTCGGGGTGGTTGTGCTCCCCTCAGGGTCCCAGTCCTCCGCTCAGTATCCTTGTTCCTCCCTCAGGGGCTCAGTCCTTCCGTCAGGATCGCTGTCCCTCGCCAGCAGGGTCCCAGTTCTCCTTTCAGGTTTCAATCCGCACCTTAGGAGATCAGTCCTCCCCTCAGGATCGCTGCCATCCCCTCAGGGTCCCAGTGCTCCCGTCGTGGCGGCTGAGCCCCCCCTCAGAGTCACAGTTCTACCCTCAGGGTCTCAAAACCACTCCTCAGGGTCCCAGTTGCCCCCTCAGGGTCTCAGATCCACCCCTCAGGGTCCCAGTTGCCCCCTCAGGGTCTCAGATCCACCCCTCAGGGTCTCAGATCCACCCCTCAGGGGTTCCATCCTCCCCTCAGGGTCTCGATCCTCCCCCCAGCCCCAGGGCTGCCACCCAGTCCCCTGCAGCCCCCAAGCCCTTGCAGAGCGTGTCAGGGACCTCCTTAGTGCTTCAAGGAAATAATTCATTAAACAGGGATGGTCTGGAGCCCTAGGGTGTGGTTTGTCCACTCTGACACCCAGGAGCAGCTTCACAGCCAGAACCCACAGGGGTAAAGGAAGCCCCATATCCCAAAATACTCTTTTACCCCCTTCTGTGGGAATAAGCTACTGTGAGTTATACCTGGACAATTTGAGAATTACCTTAACCAGTTCTCGTTTCTCTGGGACGCATCAGTGGTCCCTGGAACGAGAGGGGGACTCCAAAGCAACCCCAGTGGCTCAGGATTATGGGCAAGGGAAACCCAGGAGCAAACTAAATACTGTCCCTTTGCTTTCACCTGCCCATTTATGAAGTGAACAGACTGTCTTGGACCTTCAGGACGGTGGAATTTCTAAAATTCCTGCTGGGCCTGGGCTCTTGCATTAGACCATTTGTTGTCCCAGTGCAGAAGCACTAAAAGGGAAAACTAAAAAACTCATCTGCTCTGCAGCTGTTAGAATTGCAGATTACAATTCATGTCAAATACGTGGAATTTAGTCTGTAGGAAATGGTTTTCCTGGAAACCCAGTATTCCTTTTCATGGCTTAAAAAGGGAACATAGGAAGACCTGATAACAGAGAAAACCGTGGTGGGATTTTTGGTAATTCTAAATTCAGAGGGATTCCAAAAAGAAGCTGTTTACATCTTCGTGGCTTTCCCATTACAACATCTTAGGACAGCTTTGCTTTTTAGGGAACTCATGAACAGTTTGCTAGGCACACTTGAAATGTAGAACTTAGCACCCTCATCCCCTTTTCTGGATTTATTTTCATCTTTTCCTGAGCAGGATCTTACTTAGGGCCTCACAAAGCACAGGGCTGCCCCCAGGAACTGGCTCCCTCCATGTCATTAAACCACATTTTGAGACAAAAACAACAGTACAAAGTCTGCAGTCAAAAGCTTCTCTGTCAACTGAGGTGATACTGAATTATTTAAGGATTCCACAGCAAAGAATATAATTATTGGGTTTTGCTTATTTTTGAGGAAAATAAGCAAATGGGAAGGTTCAAGGTTCCTGTAGGTTTCCTTTGATTGTTTTTCATAGGGAAATTAAAAAAGTTAAAAAAAAAAAAGATGAGTAAAAAGCTTCATAGAAATGTTACTTAATCTGAGGAAGTCTTACATTTAAACTTCAGATTTTTTAAAATAGTACTCACTTTGAAATGTCTCAGCTTCCACCAAACTGGAGTCTTCCTGCTTTCTCTGGGTGTCCTTGATTGGGTTTCTTCACCAAGACATTGAAATCTTCCTGAAAGAAACAAGATGATTTACTAAAATACCATTTGAATTTTAAGTGTCTGCTTTGTTTAACAAGTGAATTGAAATCAGATCCATCCAGCAGAACGTTGTAAAACATCCAAGGACATACTGGTGGGGACAGGGCTGGGCTGAAGGGTTTTGGTGGGGTCAAACAGCCTGTCAGAACCTTCCAGGCTAATTCCAAGTCTTTTCCCAGTAGGAAATGACTTGAGGATGAAGAAAGTGTTATGGTATATTTGCTGGATATATTTTTATTTGTTCAGGTTTCTGTAGGATGCTCTGAATGCTTTAATTCATTGGGGGTTGTGGCAAAACAAAACTATTTAAAATGAACATAGATCTGTGTCTTATTGTGATATATTTATCACAAATTAAAACAGCAAATAAGATTGTTTCAGTTTTTAAAATGCTGACCAACAGATAAATCCTGTCTGATGGAATTGTTTTCCCTTCTTTCCCTTCCTTTTTTTTGACTGTTTACCACTCCCCTCCTCCCCTACAGCACATTTGGGGTCTCTTTCCTCCTCGGTGTAATTTTTAGGAGTATTTTTTATGGTTTATTCCACCAGGTGGCTCTCAAGGCCCAGAATGTGGGAACTGCTTGGAATACCTGACAACTCTTGAGGATTTGGGATCATTTAGGGCATTGTAGGAGGCTGATTTGTTTTCTTACAGCATGGATTCAGTCTGAAAAACACCAGGAAGAGTGATCAATACCCTAACCCCTTTGGAAAGGAAAACACCCTGCAAAAAGTAGTTATAGTTATTCCAAAAAATATTACTATTTAACACCATGTGGTCAGAATGCTTAAAAATATCAGTTGGGTGTCAGAGAACAGGGAAATTGCTGCAGGAGAGCTACACAGGGGTGTTTGATTATTATTGATAATATTGATTATTCAGCTTTTCTGAGAAGTTTTTTCTGCTCTCCAGTTCACCTTTTCAAAAAGTCTTTGCACTGAGCCTCAGTATTCAAAAAGGGAATGGATGTGAGGTTATAGAGCTTTGCCATGTCTGCTTTGTCCTCCAAGTCACTGTTTAATTTATCTTGTCTGTAGGCAAGAATATGAAATTAAAAGTTATCAAGTCTAAGTCAGTAAAATGAGCAAAGATTTACGTAAATAGCTGAAATTAATTTCCAAAGGCATCCATCAGGATTAGTGTCTACTTTATTAAAAATTATAGATAAATCCACTCACCTGTGAGTGAAGGAGGACACAAGTAATGCACTTACTGAAAATCTAAGCTGGTGATTGACTGACTGCCTGCAAGTAAAACAACTCCCAGTATTTCTTAGAAGACTCTGAACTCTAAATCACGTTTTTGAGTGACACCAAGCAACTTTCTTGAGTGCCACAAACTTTTCCAGGAGTGTTTTTAGCGATGCCTCTGGAGCGTGTTTGCATTCCTGTCACCCAGAACAGCCTCTTCCCTCTCCCCAAAGGGGAGCTGGAGAGCCCAGCCCTGCTCCTCTCGTGGTCACAGAGTGACTCACTTGGTTCTCCAGGCTCTTTGGATGGCAAACCACTGACACTTTCAGTGGCTGAGGAGTTTAATATTCAAAAGGAGGAACTCCCTCCTGAGCCACTCACTAGAGAGAAGTTGGACAAGCCACCTCCTTTTGCCATATTCATTTTCTAGGAGTTTATTCTGTATGCAAATAGAACTTCATGGGGTTATTCTGATCAATATTCCTTAGACTGGATACCAGACTATCGTGGCTGAATTTCCTTTTTTCACTAAAATACATTTTGTTCCGGGAAGAAATTTCTGGAATGCAGAGGTGGTAAATATAACACCTAAAACTAGTTTCTGCACAGAATGAGAACTCAGCTGGAGTTGCTGTATATATTTCTCTTGTAGTCTCTGCTTGTTTACTCTAAAGGCCAAAACCTAATTGTTTTAAGCAACTTTTGTGGGAGAAAACCCCTCCCAAGATGTTGAGTTTCCTGCCAGGGGTGATCAGGCTGTTCTGCAGTAATTTGTTACAACTCTGAGTGCAGGCTGGGGCCACAGCAAATCTGAATCCTTTCAGCAAGTTCCTGAAGCCCTTTTGAGTTTAGTGTGCAACATCCATTTTTACTGGGAGAGAAATTTCACAGGGAACTGGCAAAATCTTTGGCTGCAGGATGGGTCATCAGCAGCACAATGGGATGAAAGAAAACTGCTTAAAGTACAGGAACAAGGAGCAGGTAATAGGAAATGGGCCATGTCCTCATGCTGGCAGTACTTTGAGGCCTAAATTTGTCCATGAACTCTTCTGCAAGTTAAAAAAAAAAAAAAAAAAATCACTTACAAAGCAAATGTGAAATTCATACCAGCTTTTGAAAAATCCTTTATAAGAAGTTCTTGCATTTTATGCCCTTTCTAGGGGGAATAACTCACCCAGGTGATTTTTGAACTGATTTCCTTTCCTCACCCCGTTTTCCTCCCTTTGGTTTTTTAAGTCTTATTGCTGATTTTCTGGGTTTCAATAATTTCTACAGTCTCCTTTATTCTAAGCTTCTTGTGGCATTGATTTGCAATTCTGTTAGCTCACACTGATTTGTATTTAGTTACTTATCTTTAACTGTCAAAGCACAAATAAAGGGAAATTTATATCATAGTCAAAACCTCCAAACAAAATATCTGCACTCCAGATATCTCTATATCCAAGCAGAGTGAGGACTACTTCCCTTAGTCCTAAAATATCCATGTAAACATGGGAAAACAGCTTCTCTGGGCCACTGGAATTGGAATTACTGCTTAGGAGTGGTTAAAAAGAGCTGTGGAAGAAGGAAGCCTTTCAAGATTCCTGGATTTGGTACCTGGATTGCTGGTCCCTTCCCTATTTGTATGAACACAAAGCTCAGAATCAGGGTTTGTTTGTGGTGCCTCAGCAGCACCATCCCCAGCTCCAAGGTGAGGTCCCAGAAGAGCTGCTGCACAAAGACCAATTGCTCTGAAAACTCTTGGCATCCCAAGTAAAAAAAATAAATAAATAAAAAAAATATATATATAAATCAAACTTTAACCTGGAAAAAGCCCTTTTTTCTTAACAAAGCCAGAGAGGAGATTCCTGTTTCATCCTCTTCAGTAGGAAATGGCTCCAGGGTTCTGTTTCTGAGGTGGAATTTCTCCCTCAGGTTCCATCTCCTCCTCACTGCTGCAAATAATCCTGGTTCAGAGCTCCCCTCTCCTGCCCTGTACACTGTGTTCATTCAGCACACCAGACTTTGCAGTTAGTTGCAAAAATCATTGAACCTTTCTATGGCAACCTTGGCAACAGGCTTTTCCTGCCTTTTTATTAGTAAGATACAGATAAATTCAAATTCATGTCCAGACTATTTGGGGAACAGCCTGTTCTAACAGCTCCAGGAACTGCCTCTCAGGACCTTAAAATACAACCTTTAAGATCCTTGAAAAGCTGTGTGCTTTATTTCTTTAACTCCTCTGATGCCCCAGGCAATTGTGAATGACTCAGGCCATTTTATAAATCATTGACCTGTGTTTTCAAGTGACCTCGAGTTCCTCCAGCTCCAACAAGGTATTCTGCCCTTTCCCTCGAGTTATGGAGGGATGCTCTGCTGCAAACTCTAATCCCACTCCACGAGGTGCCAGGAGTGTGCCCTGGGAAGGTTCCTACCTGGAAGGGCAGTGTTTAACATTATCTTATCAAACACTGCCTGGGATTTTAATTGTTGAACTCCTATGTGGAACTTAATGGGAATTACAACCAAATTGTAGTAACTGGGTTCATTTTCTCATTAGTTACCTTCAGGTTGTGGTCACAGTCAAGCAGTTCTTTACATCTGAATGACTGTGTGAAGGTTGTTTCTGCTGTAACAGAGTCGAGGTGTTCTCTCCATACATCCTGTCTACAGGCAGTGAGTTTAACACTTTAAAAAAGGCATTTCCAGGGAAAAAAAAAAAAAAGGCTTTCTGGAGAGCTGCTGTACCAGCTCTTACTTTGAAAACCAGAAAGCAAATTCTTTTGAAAGCTAAGTATTAAAATCTAGGACAGAGCAACAAATTGAGTTGAATTTGTAGAGATCTGGAATCCAGACTGGTTTATTATAGCAAGTAAAGTTGGCACTGTACTTCTCTAGACAAATTATTTTCTTCATGCTGCCTTCTCACCCTTCTCTTTCCTTTTCTCTTACCCAGGTATCACAGGGAAAGATGACCTGACTGTGGGTGCAATTACGAGTGGCAGAGTGACTTTTTACCCCTGGACAATCGATAACAAGTATTATTCTGCAGACATCCATCTCTGTGTGGTCCCAAACACCTTCCACGTCACCGGAGAAATCGCCGAGTCCGTGCAGGCCTTCGTGGTGTACTTTGACAGCACAACAGTGAGACCCTTCTGCTTCCTTTTCCTGCTTTATCTGTCTGATGTAGCTGCCTTAGCACAGTGATAACCATAAATGAGACTCTCCCTCTTGTGCCATCCCTTCCCTCCAGGCTGTGCTATTAATTGTCAGGAGATCCATGTTAAATTATGCCTGCTAACAACAGCAGCAGTTCCCTCCCCTTTTACTACTCTACTCCAACTGGAAGAGAGGTTTTTAAGATACAAATATGCCACTAAGTTAGGCAAATCCTCTTCCAGCAGCAATGCTGCTTTGGAAAGGCTCCTTTAGGAGAGCCAAAAATGAGGGACCTAAATGTAAGATTCAGTGCATTTTATCCCAAATTGTTGCTACTAAGCTGTAAGGCAGCAGTGGAAACAGTGCTTTAGCAGGAGCCAGAAAGACTGAGACAGAAAAAGCACATTTCCTTACTTCATTTGGTTCTAATACTATTAAAAACTCAAGTATTTGAGGATGTATTCCAAAGAATTCCTTTTTTTCCCCTTCCTCTTTAGAAAACTGGGCTGGAAAGTGTCTCTGAGTGGCTGCCCCTGACAGAAGAGTGGCTGCCAGAGGTGCTGATCCTGGTGTGCGACAGAGTGTCTGAGAACGGTATGAACCCCCCCAGAACTCCCCACTGACAGAGTCATTAACCCTGCAGGATAATTCACTAATCCACTCAGTTATTGCTCAGAATATCTGGGTGCAAGTGGCCCTGAGATGTGCTGAACAGCCAAGAGACTCGGGAGCAGGGGCGGAAACCGTCAGCGAGCTGTGGTTAAAGCTGACTCAGAACTGTGCCAGCCTGCTCAGAGTGAGCTCTGGGTGCCCTGCCACTGCCAGGAGAAAAGGCCTTCACACTGCTGGATCTGCAGGATCCTGGGGGAGGCTGTTGGTTGCTTAATTCCAGTGGAAAGGACTTTTTTTTGACCATTTGGCCATTAAACACAACAGTGAGCTGGGAGGTGCAGATGTGTCCCTGCAGCTTAATTCACTGTCAACCCCAGAGTTCATGGAAGCCTTCTTTCACTGTAGCACCTCACTTACATTTTCCTTTGAGTACCTTCCAAAGCCATTTAACTTCATGACATTTCAAAAAAACCCCAAAACAATTCCAAGGAGTTGTTTAACTCTGCAGCTTTTGGAACTCCAAGTGAATGAAGGACCACAGCAGCTATAACAACACTTTTCCCCCATACAATCCAAAATAAGCAAACAACCTTGAGTGAATAAAACACAGCTAAATATTCAACTGCTGATACTGCTCTCAAAGCTGTGTGTTTAATACACATTTTTGCTTCCCAATTTAGGTGTAAACAGACAGAAAGCTCAAGAATGGTGCATCAAACATGGCTTTGAGCTGGTAGAACTTAACCCTGAGGAGCTGCCTGACGAAGATGGTAAGACTGCCACTTCTCTTGTCATTTTGAGAATGAAAAAACACCCCAAAATAACTTCTAAATAAAGTTATGCCCCTTGCAATTGTTGATGTGCCACATGATTACAGCATGGAATGCTCCCAGTTGGTGGGGCTTAGTCTCAGCTATAAAAGGTCAGGAGGAGGAGGTTATTTCCTCTGAGAAATTCCATTTGTCTCCTCCCAAATACAGCTGCTGTTTATGTAGCACCTCCATAAAAATAATAATATCTGCTCCTTTCTCTGGCACTGAACCCTAGGGCTGTATTGATACATTAGGAGCGTTTATATTCCACTTGGAAAATAAATTCCACTTGGAAAATAAATCTAAAACAAAAGAACAAGAGCTGCACGAGGGCAGGAAAACTCTTTGTTGCTTTAAAAAGAAACTTAAACTACTGTAACTACCAAGAGAAGATAGACATTATTCAAACAGTGACACCATGGGCTGAAGAGGGGAGGTTATTAAAAACATTTTAGAACAACATGCAGTGTTAGACAGGAAATAAACCAGTTTCAGAATCACTGGCTGCCCATACGTTTGTAACTCAAAGAAAAAAAAAAAAGGCAAAAAAAAAGTCAGAAGTGTGATGTTCCACTCCTGAAGAGTGACTGTGCACTTCCTGAGAGCCTTATCAGCATCAGCCTTATCTCCTCACTGCAGTGATGCAAAAAAGTGGTTCCATCTTACCCCTATAGAGCCAAAACGAGAGAAGTGACTGCACTGCCAGGCTGGAGTGCAGGCAGTCACTAACATTTCAGGTTCATCAAGAAGAATTCAGTGTAAAATCCTCAGCTAGAGCACAAGTCCCACCCTTTCCCCCTTTAAATTGTATCTTGAGGAGCTGAGAACTCTCCTTCTCCCCTCACCGTGCCTTTAAAGTGCTTTCTTTTTGTTTGGTCAAAGAGGGAGGGATGCACATGTTTCTGATTCCCAGAAACCAGAAAAATCACAAGTGAAGACCCTTGAATGCTTGGAAAGGAAATATTAGTAACATTACACTGAGTTATTTTTCTGTTGAATAACTCTTCTAAAGAACAGGCTGTTTACCATTTACATAATATAAACAATAGGAGTGACAACGACTCAGGATGTTAATTTTGGGAATATTAAGATCCATGTTCTTCCCTAGATTTTTAAATGGTAGTTGATTCACTGTGACTCATGCAGAGGAGGAACTGTGTTCCAGTGAGTAACTTATTTACCCCACAAACATGCTGTGTGAATTACAAAAGGCACAACAGATGCAGTAAACACTCTGGGCCAGTATCTGCTCAAAATTCTGACATTTCTGGCAGCTCATCACAAAAGAGCTTTTGCTGTGACTCACTGACACTCAGCCAGGACAAGAGCTCTAAACTGAGACTTTGATAATGACTGATATAAAACCAAACAGCAGCATCACAGAGGGCAAAACATTTGATCTAAGGGGGCAGAGAGAGAGCTTTAAATTCCTTTTTAAAGGCAGTTTCAATTACTGCACCTGTCCCTGAGTCACTGGGGTTTGATTTCTAAACAATCACATTTTTGTAACCAAAGAATTGTTTGGGTGGGTTTTTTTTCCCTTTGTGAACCTGCACAAACATGGGAAGCTGACTAAACTGAGGAAATGGGAAAACTGACTTTGTCCCAAGTGGTGTCAGATCTATTCAGTAAATAAGTTCAAATCTGAATAATGCTTTCCCTCGTCTCTCAGGTTCCTGTAATTCCCAGGATTACTGGAACATTCCGAGATAGATGTCGTGGAGACAACTTTACAATAGTCATTTTCATTTCTAACAAGCATCACACCTTTTTTAAATGGTTGTCTCAACTTCTTTACTTTCTAAAGGAAGGAAGAATAATGCTAATAAACCTATTTTTATGCCCCACAGCATTAATTCTAATATATATTTTTATGCCACACAGCACTCTAAAAGATCCTGGGGTAAAAGGTTTTAAGTTGCTTTTAACAGCAACTTAAAAATTGTCTGTCACTATTAAATTTACTCAGATGGTACTTAGCAATGTAGATCTCTCCCAAAGGCTGAGAGCTCACAGTTCATTATACCTGGAAGCTCAGACCAAGAAGTGAGGTGTTAATTTAGATTTCTGTGGCCTCTCAGGAAACAAAGGTGAGAAATCTGCGTTTCCTCCCAGAAGCGGCAATTTCTGTGGATTGGGAGAAGATGGGACAGGCCTGCAGCCACACCTCTGCTGGCTCTGGGGCCCCTCGTGGCTTTGGGTGTGATTTTTAGGAGGGCAATGTCTCTGTTCTGGTTTAGATGATTTCCCCGAGTCCACGGGGGTGAAGCGGATCGTGCAAGCCCTCAATGCCAACGTGTGGTCCAACGTGGTCATGAAGAGCGGTACGTGACAGCTCCCTCTGCCTGCAGGCTGGGAATCCCACAGGGCTGGGGCTTCCTACCAAAAGTTTAAATTGAGCTACTGCATCACTAGAGAGAGATCTGAGCACCCCTCAATCTTTCCCAGGGAATAAGAGGGTTCAGGGGTTGCTTTCCTTGTCCTTATGTCCCAATAAACTCACAGGCAACAGGGGAGATTTATCACACAATCATGGAATGGTTTGGGTTGGAAGGGACCTTAAAATTCATCTCATTGCACCCCCTGCCACGGGCAGGGACACCTTCCACTAGATCAAGTTGCTCCAAGTTCATCCAACTTGGCCTTGGACACTCCCAGGGCTGGAGCAGCCACAGCTTCTCTGGGAAATCCATTCCAGCACCTCACCACCCTCACTGGCAAGAATTTCTGTGTCAAGATTTACTCCTGTTTCAGCATCTGCTCCTGCTCCCTCTGTGCTTTACCTTGCACCCTGTCAATAACTGAGTGAAATGTTCCATGGATTCTACAAGTTGCAATGAAAAATGAAAGGTTGTCCCCCCAAATTCTAGCAGGAAATAGATTGTCATTATCAGGTCTAAAAATTGATACAGGGTTTGGTGTAGAAGAAGTAAAAGGTTTAAGTCCAAATTTGGGATTTATTTTAATTTTTGAAACAGGGAGAATAGCAGGTGCAGAGATGAGATTTGGCAGAGAGGTGATGTCAAATGTTAAAGGATGTACCAAGTGCATTGCAAGGAGGATAATTTTCCCTACAGAAAACCCCACTTGAGTATGTGGAAACCACAGAATTTCTTTGAAACAGGGAACCTCAGATAATTTCCTGCAGACAAGTGATTATCTGGTAGCTAGAATTTTGGAAAAAAAAAAAATCACTTTAGGTTTGGACTCATTAGAAAAGGAAATGCTGTGGCTGCAAGTGCAGACACTTCCATTTGCTTGAAAACCTTTAATTACCTTTCTAACAACACGAGGTGCTGCAGGAAATGTAGGAGGACTAAACTCTTGGGGAGGGCTTGGCCTCCTGTTTCACAAACCCTTACCCCACCAGAAACCTTCCAGTGTCTGTCTGCTCCCTCATGTCCCATTTTCTCCTGTTGGGACTTTTAACTGTGAACTGATTTAAAGTGCTGAGAGGCTTCTGCTCCTCCCTGTAGCTGCAAAATAGTTGCTGGGACTCAGTAAAACCAAGATGAGGTTTCCCAAACTGATCATATGTTTTATTTTTTAATGTAGCTTCTTGAGTGTTTCTTATCCTGCATCAGAAATGAGGTTAAGGTGGGGTCTGACTTAGTGTTACCATTGCAGAGAACCAGGTGACCACGGCAGATGGTGCAAACTTATCTCACTTGTGCCAAAAGTGGTTTCTTAGCAGCACATTTCCTGCATTTGGCAGATGCCACCTTACAGAACAGCACAGTTCAGTCACATGTTCAGTTTTTCATGGGGGGGAAATTCCTACACATCACTGCTGTGTTCTGGAAAGGTCAGACTCCTTGAAAATCCAGATTTTCTATCTCCACAAAGCCCACACATCACCACAAACCCCTCAGGAAGTGAGCTATATTTGGAAGGTGCTGCAGCCTGACTGTGCCTTCAAAGGGAAGCTCATTTTACTTAAAATAAAACTTTTTACAACCTGTAACACATCTTTTGTTTTCAGCTTCCTCCAGCTCCTGCAAACTGGCTGCCATGTGAGTCAAACTTTAGCTTTTCCACTGAATTACCTACAAGTGCTGCCTGCTTGGAAACCATGCTCTTGTGTTCCATGGGGAGATTTTTCAGAGAGCATAAGATAGTTCTAGTAGTAAATGTGTAGTAGCACGTGGTTGTGGCACTGTTAAGTGTAGCCATCCAAAAAAACAGTGTTACAGCATTGCCTTCCTTCAACAACCTGTTCCTGTGACAATTTAAGTTTACAAGGAGAGCAGGAATGACTTTTTTCAACCACGAGCATTAAACCCATATTATCTTACAGCATTTTATCTTAAGCCCAAACACAATTCTTCTCAAGCTGTAGTTTTTCCACACACCTATTAAAATTTTGACTTTTTTCTCTTAACATTAAATACATCCATTCTCACACAGATTCATAAAAGTAGTTATCCACTGTAACACAGTTGAATTATAAACAATTTTACATCAAACACATGCTTTGTGAGTAAATAAATTATTGAGACAAACAAACAGCCTTACCTGGGGGTCTCCAGAGGGCAGTTCCTTTTTGGAGCTGGTGTAAAGCTGTTGGTTCTCCAGCCCTCAGAGCTCTCTCACTCTGAGAAGGAGGAGGTTTTCTCTCCCTTGTGCAGAAGGACACAAGTGATTCTCCAGGTAACATATTTCCCTCCCCACAACTGCTGTTGCCTTTATCTGTCCCTCCAAGAGCTCCTGTGGTAGGAAAAGAAACCATTTCCTGCCCTTTGGAAGAGGAGCTTGGCTGTTCCCTGCTTAAATCCCTCCCTCCTGAGCCCAGGTGAAGGTGGTTCCCTCAGGTGGGGCCAGTTATCTTGCTCTAGGGAGAACTTTTAAATTTAGTTATTTAAACTTGGGTTGGAAGGGACCTTAAAACTCATCCAGTTCCACCCCCTGCCATGGCAGGGACACCTCCCACTATCCCAGGTTGCTCCAACCTGGCCTTGGACACTTCCAGGGATCCAGGGGCAGCCACAGCTTCTCTGGGCAACCCAGGTCCACCATAACCACTGATTATTACAATAAGTTGGATGAGCTAATTTTTGGCTTGGCTGCCCTGAGAACACTGTGTAAGGCATCACCCACTTCCTTAATTGCACCCAGAAGTTGGACTAACTTTTAGATCCAATAAAAAGGGTTTATGGAAGGCTTTTTTCGAGGGTGTGCCTGCAACCGAGTGTTATGTCTGCCACCTCCCTAGCCACGCAGCCAGAGACAAATAGCTGCTGTCCAGAGAGCCCTGCTGGAGATTCCAGGTTTTTCTGAAAGGGATGACATCTGTAATTGTTCTGGCTGAGGCTCTGTAGTGTTGGAGGAGGGAATGTGGAGCAGGGAGCCCCTGTCATTTTTCTGGACAGGACAAACTAATCCCAGATAGGAACGAGGTCCATGATTAGATCACTCCGTCCAGCCCTCTGCCAATGTGGGGATGTTCTCTCTCCAGTACACTCTGGCCTGCAGTGTCCAGCCTCACTTGAGATGACTCAGAAATTGGCTGAGTGTCCATCTTTACAGCTTCCCAAAAGACAGCCCAATGAAACCTGGGGAAGCTGCTTTGCTTTGGGATACAAGTCCCGGGGTTTTATCCCTCAATTCCTGTTAATTTGCTGGCGGACTTCACAGGCTCTCCCATGGCAGCTGGACATTTTTAAGGGAATTCATTTGGCTCCACTGATTCCCTTCTTCCCAACCCTTTGGAAGGTGACCTGTTCCAGCAGTAAAAGTGGATAAAGCAGAGCCAGTGGCCCCAAATAGCTGCTGGGGGGAGCAGGAGGGGAGGAGAGGCTGGGGCAGGACACAGGTGAACTGCAGGAGCATCCAGCAGGAAAGGAGGTCCCAGGAATGCTCTTATGGAGCCGTGTTTACGTGTTTGCTGGATGGCTGATGGGTTCAGTCACACGTCCAAGCCCTCAGAAGGAGAGTTTGGAGAAATGGCAGGGAAATTTGGACAGTGCATCAAAATGACATCAGCTCAACAGTTGAGTCTAGAGCTTAGTCATGAGTGTAATCATTTAGAACACATTTCTTTTCAAAAGTAATATTAAATCTTTCTTTTGGCACCATTCATTGTTTCCTGGCTATTTCTAGTACAATAACTTCACATTTCAGTTTTAGTTGACTAAAATACAGAGATTTGCAGAAAAATCTCCTGAGTCCCTTGTGTAACTGCAAACATTTACTACTCAGTGCAAGGCCAGCTTGTGTGGAGGAGTAAACTGTGACTTAGAAAAGCATGACTTGGTATAAAAAACACCTCATAATATCACCTATTATACATATATTTTTATATAAAAACATTTAAAAAATGCAGCTAGTTTAATTTAAAAATACTGTAGCACATCTGTTGTCTTAGCTGACTGTTTAGGTTTAGGTCTGAAGTCACTTTTTAGGTTAGATTTTAAAATCCCATTGAAATACCCAGCAGGGCAGCAGCTGTGGAAGGCCCAAAGCACCTCCACAAATTGGATTTGATGGCTGGCTCCTTCCAGGAATTCTGAATTAGATCTTTATAAGTTGCCTTTGCCATTACCGTTTAAACAATTTGTGTGTGAGCAAAGGCACTTTTTGCATCTCCTGTGTCCAGCCCCAAACTCAGTGCTGCTTCCCGTGGAAGTGTCAGGAACACCAAATGCTGCTCCTGGATTTCGCCAGCTGCCTTGTTTGGAATCAGGAGCCATTTGCCAGCTCAAATCCTAAAGGAGCAGAGACTTCAAACGAGAATTAAAAAGATCCCACATTTGTGGTTCCCTGTGAGAAACACTCAGCAGTAAATCTTGCTAACAGAGCTTAAAAAACCCTTAGAAAACATGTAACATTTCTGCTTAAAATATATTTTTAAGGCACTGACACCTTTTCCCTGAAATCCTCTCTACCCCACCTGGCCAGTTCCAAGTGTCTGTGGTAATTGCAGCTTCTGCTTTGTCTCCAGACAGGACCCAGGGCTTTGGGCTCCTCAGCACGTTGGCGGGTGCCAATCGAAGTGTCGGCTCCGAAGAGACCCAAGAGACAGAAGTAAACAGTAATTCCTGGTTCCTGTCCTTTGCTCAGCCTGTCCCTTGTGCTGCTCTTTCCTGTGCCACCCTCAGGCTGGTGGTTGTCACCTCCCCACTGTGCCAATGTGTAAAACAACCCCCAGAGCCAAGGAGAGATCACCCAAAACTCCATCCAAGATGTTTCTCATTAATCTGTTAATCCAAGAGCGGCATTTTGGGCAACCCAAAACCTACCATTTCATAATGTTATTTAAAACCATATTCTTTCCTAAGAAACCTCCCTGTTGTGCCTGTTGGCAGCCTTGCAGAAGGGGTTTTTCGTGGCACAGCTTTTGCAGTGACAGCTTAAGATGAAGTGTCAGGTTTTGAAGTGCAAACAGGAAGCACTCGATTTGCTGATGGGGTTCTTTGGTTTTTCACACTCAAACACCTGTTTGTTTGTTGACAGTCCAACCCTTCCCCAGCAGACAGAGAAGATTCCCAGGCTGACAGCAGGGAAGATGGAGCTGGGACAAACAACCTGCAGCTGGACAACGCTGCAGGTGAGATCTTACTCTGCTTGGAGCAGACACACCTGGCTGGGATGGTCCCACAAAGCCACTGGGAAAAGTGAGGATAAATGTACTTGCCAGAGCCAGTCCTTGAATAAGTGCAGCATTCCAGGAGATGGGACTTTCTTACAGCTTGTATGTGGAGATCTAAACACAGGGTGTTATCACTTGTGGTCTCAGCACTGTCTCATCAGGCTTTAATTCACTCTGTGGTTGTTCCTAGAGAGATCATTCCAGAATCAGCAGGGAACTTTTACTGGATGAACTCAAACACACTCTTGCAATGTAATACATCATAAAATCCTGGAATCCTGAAATGGTTTGGGTGGGAACTTAAACTCATCTTATTCCCACCCATGGCAGGGACACCTCCCACTAGCCCAGGTTGCTCCAAGTTCATCCAGCCTGGCCTTGGACACTTCCAGGGATCCAGGGGCAGCCACAGCTTCTCTGGACAACCTGTGCCAGGGCCA
>NC_087560.1:19782032-19858519 GCF_036250125.1 Pseudopipra pipra | reverse complement strand
GGGAAAGGCGGAAGGCCCTGCAATCACAGGGGTTGTTGTCCAGCTTCCACAAGTCCATGAAAAAGCCTTGATCTCCTGGAAAATTTAATCAGGCCTTAATTAGCACAGGTGTGGTATCAGAGGTGCCTCCCATGAATCCTAAATAATTGCCTGGAATTCCTTAACCTCAGAGGGGTGAGGTTGCACTTCCCAACCTGGTTTGTATCCAGATAACCTGGCTGCCACATGTATCCAGATAACCTGCTGCTCAGTCTCTCTTTTTGGGGTGGTAAATTCAAATTCTTCAGTCATTTCATGGGAATTTTTCTCCTTTCCCATCTCTTTTGCCATCGTAGGTGGCCAAAGCCTTCTGGATGGCAATTGGAGGAGACAGAGATGAGATTGAAGGTCTCTCCTCAGATGAAGAAAACTGAGTTCTTCTGTAGCTGGAATTGCAGAGCAATCCTGCAGGAATGATCTTTCCCTCTAATTAAGTGTTTATTGCCAAAAACCCCATTTAGCTTTAGCCCCTCTCATTGGGGAAAGGATTCCCCGTGTCACTGTAGTGAGTTGAACATTCCACACCAATTCCTGGCTCCAGTGGGTTTGTCTGACTGGCCTTTGTCCTCTCCCAGAGGACTTTGGAAGGTGCCACGTGCGGTTCAAGGAAACAGGAATGAGTTTACATTGCTCAAATGAACATTTTTATTGTTTCCTCCTCGGAGTTTAAATAAACAAATGTGCTCCCAGTTATCTCTGCACACGTGGCTGGGGGCTGGGAAGCGACTCCTTAATTCCCAACTCCACGTGTTTGATGGTTTTATGGAGCTTTTTCCCAGTTCAAACTGAGCAGTTTTCTATGAGCCATGAAGAGGAAGCTGCTGAACTGTGCCCTGCTGGGGATGCTGTGCCAGGGCTGCTGGTTCATCCTGCCAGTGCCAAAGCCATGAAAAATGGCCCCTGGGCTCTGATTCCGTTGGAATTTTGTCTGTGTAACTAAGTGGGCCTTCCCTGGAATGTCAGGTGTTGTCCACACTCCCTGGCTTTCCACTAGAAACTAAATTTGGGATGAAATGCCAGACAGATTTTTGCAGCTGTTCCAGGGTTGAATTCCCTGCCCAAACCTCCTGCAAGGCCTGGCAGCACACACAGCCCTGCAGCTGGGGAGTCTGTCCTGAATTCCTGAATACCTATGGAAAGCACTGGGATTCCAAAGTGCCTCTGGATGTGTTTATTGCTCCCAGTCCTGGGGGTTCCCTGGGAGGCACCAGAGTGCCAGTAGGCCACCTCAGCTGCTGGGATCAGGGGGCAGGTGGAATTCCCCATCCTGATGGAGTGTATCCTCCCAGCACAGACCTGCTGGGAGGAAGGAAAACAAGAAGGAAGGTGGAGCCTGGTGAGGGAATGAGAGGAGAAAGGGTAAATCCATCCTGGCTCCTTCTCTGCTACACTCAGCGGATCAGCAGGAAGAGGCAGCCAACAGATTCCCTTGTGCAAGAGTCCAACCCTCTCCAGTGCTTGTCTTTCCCTTTTCAATCTGAAATCCACCCTGTTAAACAACCTTAGTCAGAAAGTTTGGAATTAACTTTTCCAAAGTGTGGGTTTCCTGTCAGTAAATTCCCCGAGTGCTGAGCCATCGGTTTGCCATCTGTTACCTGATGGCTTTGCATCCTGAAGGCACTTCCACAGTCACTCCTGACACTCCTTGTCCCTTCTGAGATAAATCAAAGGAAAATGAGCTCCTTGGAATGCTGGAAATCATTTCCTGAGTCGAAACTGCAGCGTTTGGGAACAAGACCTGAAGCCTCCCTGGCAGTTTGTAAATCATTCCCATCCAAACCTGAGCAGTGTTTTTAAGGAGAGCCGTTCCTTTCCCAGGGATACACACACAGACATCCAAGGAAACACCTGCCAGAGCCACCTCTGCCCACCAGCTGCCAGGCCTTGCCTCCTCCCATTCTCTCCAGCCTTTTCCCAGCACAGGGAGCTGCAGGAAGGACCTGAAGGTGGCTCATTCCCAGCAGGGAATGGTTTTCCATCTTGGCTTCTTGGCACTTGAAGACTTTCTTTCCCTTTCCAAATGTTTGTTGTGCAATAATGATAAATGGCAAAAGTGCAGAGGGAATGAGTTGAGGCACTGAGGGAAAACACGGACTTGGATACTTCATAAAACCAACCCTTCAGGCATGTGACAGACACCTGACTATTGAAATTTGATAAAGTTATACCAGTTCAAATCCAGCTCTTTTCTGCCTTTTTACGAGGCAGCAGCAGCTCATTCCCAGGTTAAGAACTCTTTGAAACATATTTTTGTTGTAAATACGTGTTTATAGGTGCACAAATCATGGAGGCAGGAAGTGTGGCTGGAGACACCAGGAAAAAGTTTAATGGTCCTTTATTGTGTTTTTAAATCAGAGTTTAATTTGGGGGTGGCTTGGGGGTTTTCTGTGGGTTCGTTTGGGGTTTTTTCTTTCTGAAGAGACACTTTGGTTTTGGCTACAGAATTTCTTTACAAGATAAGAAGTTACAGAAATGAATAAAAGGGGAATAATTCATGGAAAAGCAAACCTGAAATTGTGTCTGTCACTCCGATTCTCTCTGTGTGCCACAGCCTTGTTCAGCAACAGCAGAATTCCCACGGTTTTCAGAGAATCCCAGAAGGTTTGGGTTGGAAGTGACCTTAAGGGCCACCCAGTTCTGCCCCTGCCTGGGCAGGGACACTTCACTGACCACGTTTCACATCCTTGTCTCAGGTATGAAGCTCCACTTTCAGAATTCCCAGTTGCTGCTCCAGCATTCCCAGTCCTGGTTGGGCATTCCAGTGTTACTGGACAGGCCAGGCTGGGATGGCAAAGATTTTCCTGCCACTGCAACCACTTGTCACCCAACTTTTGCCTGAACCAAAAATTCCAGGCAAGGTCAATTCACTCTTTTTTTTTTTTTTTTTTTTGGTGAGGTTTTGAGACTTGACTTTTAATTCCTTATTAAACCTGTCCTTTGCTCCAGCTGCCCATTTCCAGAGCAGGTGGGAAGCCTGGGATGCTGGAGTGCAGGGTCCCTGCAGGTGAGCAGCAGCAGAAGCCCCAGCTGAGCAGGGATTTGCTGCCTCGCTCGTGGAGCTTTGGCAGCCCCAGCACAAGGCCTGGCCGAGCCCCTTTCTTACCACATCCTTGGAAAAGCGAGTGGAAAAAGTGTTCTCGTAAATCCTGTCAGGAAAAACAGCCCAGAAAAAAGTGAATTCCAGTGAAACCCTCGGAGAGCCAGGAGGAGTTCACGGATCACCGTGTGCCTTGGCTCCTTCCCGGGCTCTGCACAATGCCCAGCAGGATGCCAGGGATGTGTCACCGTCCCCCGGGATGGCACCTGACCTGCCCACCCTCCATCCACAGGCGCTTGGAATTCTGCCTCCAGGAGGGGATGGAGGGGCAGGATCATCCCTGCAGAGACCACAGGCTGCAGGAACCTGTTTAGCACAGAATAACAGCCGAAAATACAGCCCAGGAGCTCCAGGCAGGGACACTTCTCCACCAGGAACAGAACACAGCCATGGAGCAGCTGCTCAGGGAGGAGGGGGGTGGAATCTCTGCTCCTCGAGGCTTTTCTTCAGGATTTCCTGGCTGAGCACGTGTGTGCAGCACAGCACTGCAGTCCTGAGACAGGGAGGCACCAGGATTTAGGATCTGCTCCTGACAGGACATGGGACTGAGCAGGGAATGACAAGGGAATGCTGCCCTGCAGCTCCTGAGCTGAGAACAGAGCTCCCCAATTCCCTGAGCTGAGAATAGAGATCCATAATTCCCTGAGCTGAGAACGAGGATCCCCAATTCCCTGAGCTGAGAATGAGGATCTCCAATTCCCTGAGCTGAGAATGGGAATCCCCAATTCCCTGAGCTGAGAATGGGAATCCCCAATTCCCTGAGCTGAGAACAGAGGTCCCCAATTCCCTGAGCTGAGAATGGGAATCCCCAATTCCCTGAGCTGAGAATGGGGATCCCCAATTCCCAGCCCGAAGGTGAAAGTCCAGCAGCAGTTTGAACACGGGGCAGGGAGGGAATGTTCAGCTACCTCTGACTTTTCCAGCACTTGGACCATAAATCCTTGGAGCACAGAGCTCCAGTGCTGCTCCCCTTTGGATCCTGTTAGTTACAAGAACTAGTTGCAGGGTTTTAATTAATTTTTTATATCTGGCTTTAAATTCTTGAAGAACAAAACCATAACAAGAATGGAGGTCTTACCTGTCACTGAGGTCTCCTGTGCATTACAACCTCCATTACACAAACCTAGGGGTGCTGCTGTCTCCGAATTCCCTGAGGTTTCCAAACTCAGGCTCGGATGTGCCCTCGGATACATTCTTACCACACCCCCATTCGCTCACGAGCCTCAGTTTTCAAATCAAAGTTTATTAAAATGTCAAAAACAGACCTTACAGTTGCAACATGGGAAGGGGAGGGAGTACATGGGGCAGGCCTGGAGTAACAAACAGTGAGTAATGCCAGGGCAAAGCGGGAGGAGGCAGGGAGGTACATCAGGAATTCTAACACTAACACAAACATGCTCGGGGGGATCCATCCCAGGGCGCAGCTCCGGCGGGAATGAGCTGGATGTGACCCCCCAGGGACACTGGGTGGGCTCCCCAGTGCTGGAGGGAGCAGAAGATGAACTGACCAGTTCTGGAGTGACAGGTTTTGTCCTTTTAAAGCCTGGAGAGCTTTGGGAAAAGGCCCCTGAGGGAGCCCCGTGTGGGGCTGGAGCACAGCGGGCCCGGGGCTTCACTCACAGGGGTTGTGCCCAGCTCTGTCCTCACACCACACACTCCTCATTCCCAGCAATCATCAGGAAGGAACAGATGGAATAGTTAATACTCCGAGTCCTTAACTGCCCTTGCTGTTAAAAATTAAATATTTGATTCATCTGAATACTCAGGAAAGAAAACATAAATACAAAAGCACGTACGTGGTACAAACCAGAGTGAGCTCGACCACACCGCTCCTCCAGGATTCCAGAGGGACTGTTCCTCATCCTAGCTTAGCATATCTGGGGAATTCCATCCTCCCACCTATCCAGTACCTCAGAGAACCAGGAAAAACCTGGATGTTCTGTGACATGGCTGAAGTCCTTCACTGAACCCTGTCCTTCCCCCCTGTGCTTTTCCAGTTAGGAAGCAGCACAAGGCACAGACACCAACACTCACTGCTTGAGATGAGTCCTGAATATCCTTCACCCTGCAAAGGAGTCCTGGGCAGGTTCAATTCCACTGATCCATGAGGGGAGAGGAAACTGGGAGGAACTCAAAGTAACTCAGCCTTTTCCTGGCACGCGGAGGCAGAGCCCCGGGAAATGAGTTATGATTGGATTTCTCCATCTTTGTACATATGCACACTGATTCCTGGAGATTAAATCAAATGGACAGCCCTGGATTACTTCTAAGACAAGCTTAACACAAAATGCAAGCTGCAATTCCATACATTAACAGGAAAAATAAACCAGTCCAGTCCTGGAATGGCAGAAGGCCATCAGTGGCACCTTCCAGCACCAGGCCCTTTGCAGCCACACCCAGGAAAGGGTCAAAGTTCCTGCCACTGACTCTGCCAGTAACAAAAAATGTGTGAAATCCTGGTGGAATAGCCAAGACTGCCAGGAAAGGAGAGGGTATTCCAGGCTGGAGCTGGAATCAGAGCCAGGGCAGGGCTGGGCACATCCCTATGTGCTACACACCAGGGAAGTTCCAGGAAAAATCAACCCCCAGCAAAGCCACCTGTGCCCTCAGGCCCCCACTGCCTCCAGCAATCCCAGCCCAGTTCCTGCTCCCTGTCCTTGGTGTCTGCAGGAATGGGAATTCAATTTTATCCATACAACCACTGAATCACAACAGCAAAGGCAGAGCAGCCACAACATCCCTGGGATCACATCCAGCCCTATCCCTGCCTTTGCCCACAGCTCAGGACCCTCCACTGCACTTCCCAAGGTAACTCTGGCACCCACAAAGCTTTTATGAATTAGTGAGAAGCAAACAAAGGGCAGGAAATTAATACTTTAGTGGAGATAATCTCTGGTTTATCTCACTGCACTGCTGGCCCAGCTCACATTTTCCACTGGAAGTCATTTTACTTAAGGGATGATGAGGGGAGATTAACCAAAGTTTTTATGCATCACCCTGGTTTTTAAAAGGCCTCAATTAATAACAGCCAGAAATTAATTATCCCTTAGCAAGGAGATACAGATCTGGTCCCTGCTGGCAGTGCAGGCTGGCTGAGGAGGTGACTCTGTGTGCAAAACTCAGATTAAAACTGGGATTTATTCCCACTCGTGGCCTCTGGGTCAGGCTGGGCTGCTGCACACGCTGTCACCTGTAATCCCCGACTCTGGAATTTCAGGTGCCATTTTTGTTGTTAAAGCACAAGGCACCAGAGTCCAACCTCCTCCAGGATTCTGAGGACAACAACAATTTGTCACTAAAATAAGCAAATAAGACACTCAGAGAGGAAACCTGGGGCCATTTTACAGAGCAGACGTTTTCCCCTCTCTCCCTAAACAGCCAAAAGTCAAACATTTCCACAAAATGCAGGATAAATTTTTGTTTGCAACCAGGTTAGAAACCTGTATGTGAACATAAAGGCTGAATCAAACCACAGTGAGACACAAACCCACTGTGTAAGTGGCTAGAAAATCCTGTTTTATGCAGCTGCTCTTCCTGCCCCGGTCACATCAGACACATTGCAAAGACTAAACCAAATAAACACCTCAGAAAGCCTCCAGTGCTGGTCCAGGTTGTGCTGCACAGGGAAAGCTCCGGTCAGAACTCTGCAAGAGGATATTCCCAGGTGCTGCATCATCAGGAGCACATCCACCACCCAGAATCTTCCTCAGAACTTCAATTTCAGATATAAAAAAAAAAAGGGAATTTCTTGTTTCTGGAAGAAAACTCCCTAAAAGGTCCCATTTCCAGGAGCAGCAGCGACCCCCGGCCTGTCCCGGTGCCCTCTGAGGGTCTCGGACCCTCCGGCCAAAGGTGGTGGAGTTTGACAAACCAGGAGCTGAGGCTGACACAGAGGCCTCCCAGGAACAAGGACACTGGGAAAGCAGGTCCATGGAAACTCCTGGGATGTGATTCCAAGCAGCTCCCCCTGGGATCAGGGCGCTTCCCCCCTGCCCCTGTTCACACCTGGGAGCTCAGTTTGCAGGATTAAAGCCTCGACACAAACCAGCCCCAAGCCCAGCCCAGCCAGTCCTTCCCACAGCCACAGCCAGCTGCTGGGGTTGTCTTCCATATAGAAAATAATAATAAAAAAAAAAAACAACCAAGAAAAAAAAGATTTCCATAGGAAACTGATTCTCACTTTCTCCCCTCCCCCTTGAACATTTTGGCACAAATGTGTAAGATATTCACTGCAGGTACAAAGAAACACAGAACTGGACAGCACTGACAGAGTCAGGAGACTTATTTGGCAAATGTGAACCATAAAAACAAGTGCTAAGGGTTTGGTTTTTTTTCCAGTTGTGGAAGTTGTTTGCCATGACAGTTGCTGCAGGGAAAAAAAAATATTAAACAGTCTGGAGCATGTATGTTTAAAATGAACATTTTATAATACAAGTAAATACACACTCTCCCCAGTTCTCCAGGCAAAAACACATCTCGGAGCGTTTCCATCAGCTGGAATCAGTTGTCAGCAGAGGGGCTGGGCTGAGCTGCCCAGGCTGTCCCAGGGGATGCCCCACCCTGGGCTGTGTTCTGCTCATGGCAGTGAGGGCCTGGGCACTGCCAGCCCTGTCCCACCTGGACACGGATCCCACGGAGCCCCTCCGGCTTCAGGAGAGGCAACACCATCCAACAGAGTGAGAGAACAACACAAACTTGCTGGAGTTAATGCAAACAGACAAAGGTTTAACCACTCCAGAGCTCCCCACAGACCACTGTCCATCTGGGAGCAGCTCCAGTCAAAAGTCGCTGCAGCAACATCAGGAAGAGCCTTAAATTTGGCTTTTTGCTTCCTGTCAATCCAGTCTGACCCACGAGGCCTCGGCTGCAGCCCAAGGCTCTGCCTCCTCGGTGGCAGTGTGGGAAATCCCTTCCTTTTAGGAACATCACTGGAGGAATCTGTTCCTTTGGGTGCTGTAAATGCTTCCTCTCCCCCCTTGCTGCTGCAGTTCCAGGTGTGGATCAGGTGGATGACAGGAGCAGGAGTCATCCCGGAGCAGGAGTCATCCCACAGCGGGACACAGCCTGGGGTTGTGTGAGGCAGAGGGAAAGTTTCCTTGGAGCTGTGGTGGCTCCTGTGTGCTCACACAGAGGGGGAGGCACAGCACTATCCAGTCCTTTATCAGGATAAACTCCAGCTCCAAATTCCAACCGCAACGGGAGCATCCCAACCAAAGTGCCGACGGTTTCAGTGGAAGTGGCTTAAACAGGGTGTTTAAAAAAACAACAAAACGAAGAAAACCCACTTTTTTTTCTTTTTTTTCTTTTTTTTTTTAAGAGCAGATTGTTTTTTTCTTTATCAACTTGAATAACTGGGAATTTGTTGGACTATGCCTTTTGCTAAGGGTTTTCCGGAGTCTTTGTTCCCCCCAGGAGGAGTTTCCTTAGGAGACACTGGAGCAGCGGATGCTGGGGGAGCCCATCTGGGTGAGGACCTTGTCCAGCCACTGCAAGGGGCCGTTGAGGTGCAGCTCGATCCAGCAGGGAGTGCTGGTCACTGTCTGCCTCCTGCCAGGGGACACAGGACACAAGGACACAAATGACTGACAGAACCTGACACATGGGGAAGGTTTTACAGCTCCTGAATGTTCCTTCCTGCTTAATCCTGCACGGGCCCAGGGAATGGCTCTGCTCTGCAACAGCTCCTGGCCTGTGCTGCTCTCACTTCTTTTAAAAACCCACCTTGTCCCTTTATGTTTGCTATGATCCCACAGGAGCAACTCTCTATGGAACCTGTTCACTGCTCAGATTCCTGGGAGCAGGCAGGTGACTCCCTGAAGGGAAAGGAGGGTGTTCATCTCAGCAAAATCCTTCAGTTTGATTTTCCAGACCCTTCTTAACGGGACAGCGAGGGGAGTGTTCACCAAACAGGTTCAGTTTCCCTGTGTCCAAGACAAGGACATTCCCTTTTTACCAGATCTTTGGGTTTTAGCAGAGTGTGGAAGTGCTGGAGGGAGATCACCCTGAGCCCTTCAGACTCCTCCCCATGGTCCTGGGTGTGCCCAGACTCTCTGTGCATGGCCATGTCCTACTCTCCTCCCTGTTATCCCATGGCAGACCCCATGGAGTGTCCCCAGATGGTAAAGCAGGAAGAGATGGGGAGGACGGGAAGGGAAGAAAGGCCAAGGCACAGGGCAAGGGGCTCTCCCTCCTCTGCCCAGGCACGGCCCAAGTCTTGTTGTAGGTAGAGAGGCAGGGACAGCTGCTGTGGAGGAGGGAGAAACAAGAGAAACAGATTTGTTTTACACCCTCCTTTCCCACAGAAGCTGTCCTTGGAATCTGGTGGTGTCCTTGGAATCTGGTGGTGGGAGGGAGAACTCAGAGCCCGTGGGGCCCAGGGAGAAATGGCTGGTGAAAGGGGGACCCTGAGCTCGGGGGGGCTGCCCTGAGCTCCCACCACCATCCTGCTCTCTGTGCTCCCCCTCCATCCCTGTCCTGTGCTCCCCCTCTATCCCTGTCCCTGTGCTCCCCCTCCATCCCTGCCCTCTCTGCTCCCCCTCCATCCCTGTCCCTGTGCTCCCCCTCCATCCCTGCCCTCTCTGCTCCCCCTCCATCCCTGTCCCTGTGCTCCCCCTCCATCCCTGTCCCTGTGCTCCCACTCCAGGGTGGGTGTCTGGGCCTGGCTGGAGCCCTGCAGTGATTCCCTGGGGACTGGTTTGTCCAGGGGTGTCCCGTGGGCTGTTTGGGCAGCAGGAAGGGGGAGCAGAGCACCCCTGGCTCTGCCAACTCCCGGGAAGCACACAAAGCTCTCAGATCCCAGGAAAACTGTCTCCCTTCACCCTGAGCACTCCCCTTGCTGCCTGATCCCAGCCTGGCACTGAGCAGTCCAACAACTGTTCCCAACAGCTCCCAACAAAACCTCACACTCCTGCCCTCTCCAAGTCTCTCTCCCACTGAGGGAACACCACGTTGGCTCCAGCCTTTGGAGCAAACCCTCAAAGCTCTCTGTGCCTTCAGCTTCCTCCACTGGGCTCCCACTGAACCTCTGTATCCCAGGCTGCTCATGGAATTGGCTTCTCCCCTCTTCCCTCCCCCAAATCCCTGGCACACACGAGTCTGAACACCCCCCACCAGACTGCTGAGAAGGCTGAACCAGGAACCAGGGAACAGAGCCCTGGCTGCTGCTCCCTCAGGAACACCTCCATGCCTGAGCCAGCTCAGCACCCACCCGTGCTCTGGCAAAGGCAGCCAGAGGGAGGATGTGGAGGCAGGGAAAGGCGGGAGCAGCTCCGGGCTGAGTGCAGGGCTCGGGGCCTCCCGTCCCCAGCGAGATCCCGACTTTCCGTAAGTGACGGAGCTCAGCTGGATCTCATTCCCTGCCCTGGCTCAGAGCCAGCCCTCGCCCCCAGGCAGGACCATTTCAAAACAAAATGGACTCCAAACATCTGGAGAAATGAGAAAGTGGGAGCAGAACGTGCCGGGCTCAGGCTCCGGCTGATCCCGAGGCTGATCCCGGGGCTGATCCCAGGGCATCTCCCTGCCCACCACGGGCCATGGGGAGCAGCAGGACACAGCCTCAGCAAGGCAGGGACTCCCCCAGACTTTCATATCAAAGGGGACACAGGCAATCTTTCCAGATCACTTTTGGCTTAAATCCTCACCAGCTTTCTCTCTCATAAAACAACGCTCATTTTCCAAGGAATTCCGTCTCCCCTGCTTGTCCCATCAAACCCTGACTTCACTCCCTTGGGTGTTTGCTCCCTGTCCCAGAGGGGTGGCAGCAGCCCAAGCCATGGAATACTCTGTTCCCCACACCATCCCCACTGGCCCTGTGTGCTCAGAGTAACCACATCACCCAGAAACAGGGATCCTGTTTCTCCCACATTTAAGCCCGTGCGCTGTGACAAGCCCTAAGGAAAGGAGCAGGAGATTTAACTGTAATTTTGCAGCAACTCAAACAGTTCTTTCAAATAGAGATTTTCAAGCCAATCATCTGCTTTGGTTTAATCCCATCAGTCCCTGCTAAAAGAAGCATTAAACCCAACCTGTAGGAAGCACCCACACTCACATTGGATGTACTTCCACAAGGGCCTGGAGGGACAGGACACAGGGAATGGCTTCCCATTGCCAGAGGGCAGGGTTAGATGGGATATTGAGAAGGAATTGTTCCCTGGGAGGGTGGGGAGGCCCTGGCACAGGTTGCCCAGAGAAGCTGTGGCTGCCCCTGGATCCCTGGAAGTGTCCAAGGCCAGGTTGGAAGAACTTGGAGCAACCTGGGCTGGTGGAAGGTGTTCCTGCCCATGGCAGGGGTGGGACTGGATGAGCTTTAAGGTCCTTTCCCACCCAAACCATTCCATGATTCTATGATTCTCTGGTCCTATCTTGATAATAGTGCAGTCCTAACACACTCAAACCATTAAAGAAACATCAAATTTTAAGAAAAAAACCTGTAGGAGTCCCCTCCCTGGCCCACCTGGATTTATCTGCTGTGCTTCAGGTAAAGCTCTTGGTTTGTACCAGACACTTGTGGTGCTCCAGGTGCACCCCATGAGGTGTGTTTGGCACAAACAGGATGGGGAAAAACAAGAGGTGAGATCAACTCCCAGCAGCTACAACCCGGACACTGGGCTGATTCCCACCCTTCAAATGGGAATAAGGGCTTTGCAGGACCCTCCTAGGCTGGGAATTACAGGAGTGGAAGGCAAGCACAGACACACACAGAGCCAAGTCTCCTCCCAAAGCCTGACCTGTACTCTGCTCCCCAGCCCTTGACGAAGCTCATCCTGATGGTGCACATCCTGGTCAGCTGGTACACGGCCTCAAAGCCCTGGTTCACTGACTGAGCCAGCAGAGCAGCAAATTCCTGGTTGTTGAAGATCTTCAAGTTGCACCCTGTGAGAGGAGAAGAGGACAAGGACCAGGCATCAGTGTAATGAGAGTGAGAAATCCATCCCTTCCTGACCCCATCCCTTCCCCCCATCCATTCCCGAACCCATCCCTCCCCAGGGTGGCAAGGAGCTCCAGCTGCTCTGCCACCACCTCAGAGCTGCTCTGCCACCACCTCAGAGCACGTGGTGCCACACCCAGGTTGTTCAAACACAGCATTTCAGAGGAAGGGATGGAGGGTGACACACTTTCACAGCTCATCTGCTGGAAAGGGAGCAGGACAAGGACAGGGAATGCTGGATGCTGGTGCCCACACAGCAGGTTGTGATGGGTGAGACCAGACCTGGGTCCTCCTGTGGAACCTCCTTGTCTCTCCTGTACAGTTTTCCCTCACGTTGGGGTTGAAAGCCCAGCTGTGACTGTAAGGTTTGATCACAGTGATCACTGCAGGGCCTGAGGGGGAGGAATGCACAGGATAAAAACAGGAGCTCCCTGGGGCTGGATTTCCATGGGGTCTGTCAGTAGGATGGAGAAGTTCTGAAGTGAAACCATCCTGCCAAGGCAGGAAGCAGCTCTGAGGGTTCAGAAGGCTGGTGGGGCTGGTGGCAGAGCTGCTCCTGCTCAAATCCTCTCTGCCATTTCACCAGCAGGTGCCAAAGACTTTCCTTTTAAAACTGAAGCTCTTCTCCCCAGTGTTTAGTCCCAGCTAAAAGACTGGAAACAGCTTATTTGACTGCTCTTAGGGGATAAAGGTGAAATAAAAAATCACATCCTTCGTAGTTTAAATAAATTAATAAATGCATCACTCTTGAAAAATCAAGTGCTGCTGCTCTTGCTTTCTCCCAGCTAACCACAAACAAGTTAAACTCCCAAACTTGGCACACAACTGCTGCTCATGTGGGATTACACATGGGCCAAGGCTGAAAAACAACCTTTTGCACTGGGATGAATTGTACTTTTCTAAAAATCCCTCGTGAGCCTCCTCTCTGGGGCTGCTCTCACCTTGCCATCAGCTCTGGGTTGAGCTGTGTGGAGCAAAGTGTGACCCCAGGCAGCTGCAGGAACCACTGCTGGGCCCCTGGAAAAGCACAGCCCAGGGGGCAGGAGCCTGGCAGGGGTTTGAGGGGAAGCAAAGCAGAGGTTGGAAGGGTGAGAGCACCAGGGCACAGAGAAAGAGCAGCAGTTTTGGTGAGGATCCCAGTGCCAGGCTGCCCAGAGCTCAGCAGAGGCTGGGAATGGGTCTCTCCACGGGGAGGAGCGGGAATGACTCGATCTTGGCAACGAGGGAGTGAAGAAACCGCTTCGAACCCAGCAGAGATTCGAGGATGAGCTGAGAAGGCAGCCAAGGACTGTGGTGAAAGTGGGGAGAGCTGGTGGCCAAAAAATGCTCCTCAGCTGGATGGAGAGAGGAAATGGGGGCGGGTTGGGCCTGCAGATGTTGACTCCAGCCAGGGTGGACTCTTGTGATGTGGCTGGAGAATTAAGTCATGTTTGCAACACTGGCAGTTGCTTCCCAAACATCTGAGAAAGGAAACCCATTCAGAGGGGCCAGAGCCTGCAGCGTGTGGGTCTCCTCTCAAAAGAACAGCAATCTTTAGTCAAATATTTCTGAACAAAGAAGTCCATTTTTTTTTAAATATATATACACTTTTAACTGTAAAAAATCAGCTTTGGTAAGCCCAGCTAAATAACCTGCAGAAGGTGGAGCTGTGGGGGACAATCCTTCCTGGGGGAGATCTTGGGCAAGGTGGAGCTCTGGGGGACACCTCTTCACTGGGGGGATCCTGCAGAAGGTGGAGCTGTGGGGGACACCCCTTCACTGGGGGAATCCTGCAGAAGGTGGAGCTGTGGGGACACCTCTTCCCTGGGGATATCCTGGCCATCCCTTCCCTGCAGATATCCTGCAGAAGGTGGAGCTGTGGGGCCATCCCTTACCCGGGGGAGATCTTGGGCAAGGTGGAGCTGTGGGGACATCCCTTACCTGGAGGGATCCTGCAGAAGGTGAAGCTGTGGGGGACAATCTTTCCCTGGGAGGATCCTGCAGATGGTGGAGCTGTGGGGGCACCCCTTACCTGAGGGGATCCTATAGAAGGTGGAGCTGTGGGGGTACCCCTTCCCTGGGGGGATCCTGCAGCAGGTGGGGGCCATTCCTTTCCTGAGGGGATTCTGCAGCAGGTGGGGGCCATCCCTTACCTGAGGGGATTCTGCAAAAGGTGGGGGCCATCCCTTCCCTGGGGGGATCCTGCAGTGGGTGGGGGCCATCCCTTACCTGGGGGGATCTTGCAGACAGTGGCAGGGTGCCAGCCGTAGCGCTGGTTGCAGTTGGGGGACTGCACGAAGATGGCGCTGTCACTGAGGCACTCGGCAAACACCTCCCCGCCGATGTAGTAGAGCCTGACTCCTCTTCCTGGGAAACACAGGGCACAGGGGACAGTCAGATGAGACAGAAATCACCTCCAAAACCTGCTCCAAGAGCTGGCAGAGACTTAGGAACCCTCAGCATGAGGCAGCTCTGGAGCACCTCAATGATGGGTGATGGAAAATCCACCCCGGTGGACACGCCAGTGAATTGGTCTGTGAGTGAGGAGAGCTGAGGGAGGCAGGAACCAATTTATAGAGCCAGAATTTCACCTCCAGCCCCCCCTGCCAATCCCAAACATTCCCCACCTGCCCAGAGCTCCCTCCAAACACACCCTGATATTTTCCATGCCAAGGTTCTATCAGTCAACACGTGGTTTTCAGCCCCTTTCTCAAAGTCATCCCAGCTGGACAAACTGCTTGGTTGCTTATTTATTGATTTGGTAATAAATTATACAGCATTTTCAACTCACTGCCTGTTGTTTGAGATGATGTTTTGTACAAGGACAAACACACATCTCCTGTAGGTGTTTTCACAAATCATTAAAATCTCAGTTAATAAAGAAACAAAGGGCAGGAATCCACTTTGGCTGCTCAATTAAACATTTGTTGTGGTCTTACACTCCCAGTTCAATATCTTGCTTTCATCCTTCCACAGAGCATAAGGAGCCTGATTTAACATCTGGATTTAAAACCTGATTTTGGAATCTTGGTGGGTTTTTGTTTTTTGGGTTTTTTTAGTGCTAGAAATCATATTTGAAACAAGTGTGGAAAGATCCTCCTGTACAAGGGGGAGGATTCTCCTGTTGCTCAGGAAAGGGGAGCAAAATTAGGACAAAAATCAGGTTCAGTTTTGATAGAAGTCAGGAGGAAACAGCAAAGAAAAAGAAATTTGGCCTTTTAGTAAAATTGCATGAATTTGGGATATTCTATTTAGCCCAAGTTTAACTGAAAACAAATTGAATGTCACCCTGCAGGATAAGCAGGAAAAGTGGAAATTGAGATGACAACCGAGGAACTAAGTCTCTATTTATAAAAGGTCAGTCAGAAAATCAAATAGTGCAGGAGGGAAAAGGAATACACACAATTATCCCTGACATCCACCTAAGTACCCAGGAATTCTGTCTCTATTCCATGCACCCATTTTAATGTTCCTTGGGTGTGGTTTTTTATGACGATTAGATGAAAAAACCACAACTAGCGTTGCCTTATGGAAGACCAGCCTCCTAAAGCTCCATGGATTTTCCAGCACCAGTGTTCCAAATCTTCCCAACTTTGTGCCAGTTAGCTAATCAAAGGGATCCACGTGCAGGTCTCCCCCCTCCACCTCGGGCAGGCGGCGGGAATTACCGATGTGTCGCCTCGTGAGCTCCACGGCGGCGTTCCTGTTGACGTTGGAGAGCAAACCCAGGCAGAAACGCTCGGAATTCGACGGGTCAGTGAATCCATCCACGGTCATGGAGGGCTGGGAGGCGTGGAAAGTCTCTCCCACCCTCTGGTTGAGCTCGTAGTAGGAGATGGAGCACCAGAAGGCCGGCTCGCAGTAGGTGACGGGCTGCAGGTCTGCAGGAAACACAAACCCAAGTGACTGCCAGGCCCTCAGGAGGGGATGGAAAAACAGGGGTTGGGGGGAAATGTTGTCCTGCTTCGTTCCTCAGGCTCACTTTAAGCAAACTTTAATTACTTGATGGGTTTTAATGGGCTGCAGCCAAAAGGTGATGTCACCCCCCCCTCGAGCTTTTGGCCCCTGGAAGGATCACAAACAGCCAAGGGTTGGTCACTTGGCAAGGGGGGGGGCACTGCAGCACCTCCAGACTGGGGAAAATTCAAAAAATAAACTTAGCTTTACTAGGAAAAGGAACGTGGGATCACTTTTAGGCAGCCAGGACCCAAAAGGAGAGAAAAGGGAGGAACAGAAAAAATTGGAAAGAGCAGAGCACAAACCTGCTCTCAACAGCACAGGTCTCTGAACCCTAAATCTGTGCACTCACAGCCAGCAAGCCCAGCTTTCCCTCTCACTGACTCTGCCACTGATGAAACCAGTAGAGCTGTCTGAAACATGCCCCAAATTGTGTGTAACACTGGCATTAAAGTGACTTAAAAATGAGAATTAAATGAAATAGAAAATTAGAATTAAATTATAAAAGAAAAATCTCAGTGCTCTTGCTGTCAAAGCATCCAAAGCAAATTCATTCCCCAGTGAGATGATGGCACATCTCTTTCCTTGGGGTTCTGGTTTCACTCAGCCCTTGGACCAAAGCAAAGGGACCCAAGTTGATGAGGAGAGTGAGGCTTTTTCAGGAGGACAACACTTCACAGCCCAGCAAGGTGGGACAGTCAAATGCCATGGAATGATTTAACTGCTCCCAGTGAAGCCGAGGAAATTCCAGCAGAGGAAGGCTCAAGTCAAATTTCTTGGAAAAACAGCTCTAGAAGGTGCCCAGTCCTGCTGTGAGCCAAGACTCTGCCGAGCAGGGGAAGTGAAAAGCAGACTAAGGTAATTCCTAAGTGCTATTCCCCACATCCAGTGCAAGAGAAGAATTCCCTCCAGTCCTCCCCCCAAGTTATCACTTCATTCCCATCCATTCAAGTGGTGCTTAGAGGCAGCACAGAGCAGCTCCCCATCTGGCCTAGGAGTTAACAGGGAGCAGCAAAGCCCAGCTTTTTCCAGAGGCTTTCCCATCTGCTGCTCCTGCACCACTCACACCAATCTGGGGCTTAAGAGATCAGCTCCCAGACAATCCAAGGCAGGTTTTTCCTATCCCAGCCTCCTCTCACACCAAGTCTCTGCACAGGTTTGGGAGTCTTTTCTCAGCTGGTACCTGCTCTTGTGCCATAACCTTCAGGCACAGGTTGGAGCAGTCTGGCTCCAGCCCAAAGATCCTGCTTTCCTCTCTGTCACTGCACTGTATGAGTTCTCAAAGTCACCAATAATCAGGGAAAACCCTTTGGGTTCTGCTTTGTTACCAGCTTTGCTGACTGCCATAAGGAATTGAAGAAAAGTGCATCAGGGGAACTCTGTAATCCTCAGCAATCTTCCAAGGCCAGGAATTTTGGAGCTTCTACTCACTCCCAGCTTCTTTTCCCTGCCATTTCCTCACATTTTCAACAATTTTATAGCTTAAAGGCAAGTCCCTGTCCTCATCTGCACAGATACTGAACACATCCAGGAATCACACAAGTCTCTGCCTTTTCCTCCTGGATGGTTTTCCACTGGGAACTGCCACACCAGGCACATTTCTCCAGCAGTTTTGGGGAGAGGCACAGCAATCACCAGCACTAATCAGTCCCCTAAGGTGGGTCCACCCACTTAAGAAAACAGATTGTGTTCCACATGACTGTGCTCTGACTCCACAGCAAGTGCCTCTAATTGAAAGGCTGCTCAGCTCCAGAAAAATCAAATCAACTTCTGCTGATCCCAAAGTAACACCCTCAGATTGGTACTATCCAAGTTATAAAAACACCAAAACCTTTATTGCTCTCCATGGTTTCGTGGTCCTTCCCTTCAGGAACCACCTCCTCTTGGCTGGGGCTCCAGGGAACTGTGGATTCCCCACTGAAGGAGGGACAGAAATTTGATTTCCGGCCTATTTGGAGCTTGAGGAAAGACACAAACCAACAAATCCTGGCTTGGAGAACAACTTGCCTCTAAAAGCAGCAACCAAGCTTTTAATGATGCTGCTTTCTCCTGTGATTTGTAGTTTTAAACTTCAGCTTAAGCTGCCTTGGGATAGGCGAGTTTCCTCTTGTGTTAGAGCTGTCCTAAATATTCATTTTCAATTTATGGCTTTACTGCTTGGGGAAAAGGGAAAGATTGGAGCTCTGCTAAAGCCAAAGAACCCTGAGGGGGCACACAATCAACTACAACAGGAGACATGAAAACCAGGCAAATCCTGCCTGAATCATCCTCATACAATCCCAGCCTTGACTGGCCCAGCTCTGCTGTCTGAAGTGTCCCCTGGGATGTTCCCATTCTGCATCTTCCCTGCAAGATGAAAGTCCTGCCTGTTCACTCTGGAGGGAAACAATCTCCTGGCTGCTTTGCTCTCTTTTTAATGTGCTCTGAGCCCAAGACAAGTTGTTTTCCTCGTTTCAGTGGATGTGTTTGATACTGAGAAGCTGCGGAGAGATGTTTTCCAAGGGCATTAATCCTAATTCCCTCCCCAGGAACGAAGGGATGAATAGATGTGCTCCCTTCCCCCTGTGCTCAGGGGAGGGCTGGCTTTCCTCTGGGAAAGGGAGTTTCAACACAGTGTTCCCGAGGTCTGTGTGACTGCTGGATGTGACTGTGGGGCATGTGCTCGTTTCTCTCACAGCTTTTGCGTCAAGTCTTGCGCGGAGCAAACCCTGACAATGGATTTCCTGTGCTCCAAGGGGCTGCCTCCCTCCAAACAACAATATCCATGGACCACAGGGCTGGCCCTCAGCCAGCCTCAGCTCCCTGACTTCATTCCCAATGTCCACAGAATGGTGGCAACTCTCCTTTTGTTTCGATTGTTTTCTGTATTTTCCCCGGCCCGTGTTTCGGGAAGAGGGAAGAGATCCCTGGATCTCTGCAGCTCCCACTGAAAGCTTACGTTTGACAACTGAAAATGTGACAGCTGTAACTTTGGACTCACACCAGAACGCTCCCAAATCCAACACACAGCTGAAAGGAGGGAAAAAAAGCTCCCCAATGTGTTACCTTGCAACACTTTTGTGGCTGTGAGTGGAAAGATGAAACTCCCTGAGTTCCTTCAATCCCAAATTCCAGCTTTGTGCTGGAATCCATCCCCTGCAGCCCAAACTCACCCTGCTTCTGGTGTCCCACTCCCTCTGCCTCGTGCCAGTTTATTGCCCCTGTAATTCTCTGGAATATGGCCATGGGATTTAAGTGCAAAGTTCAGTTTACACAAAGTAAAGTGTCTTAAAAGCTCCAGGTCGTTCTGCTCAAAGGAACAAATCAACCCTTTATGGGACATCATTTTCTTTGTGGCAAAGCCCTGAACATCCCCCACCCTCCCCTGGGTGAGAAACACCCTCCCTGCACACTCTGCTGTGGGGTTTAAATTTCTGTCCCATTTTCTTCACAAACATCCAGGGAAAGCCTGGTTAGATCAAAGGCCAGCCCCAGACAGTGGAGTGTTCTGATCCATGGAATTCCAGAGCACAGCCAAGGCAGGAGTGCTGCAGCTCAGAGCCCTTCCTGGCCTGCAGGAACCATCAGGCTGAAGGTCTGTGCTCACTTCCCCTGCTGTAGCAGCTCCTTCTTGTAGATAAACTATCTCCAAGGGGCAGCTGATGCCAATTTTGCCCTGGCACAGTTTGGAGTGTTGCTCATCTCTGTGCCATTTCATTTAGTTATTATTTTCTAGCTTCCTCACGGGCAAAAACTGACAATAAAATTAAAAGCCACGAGGAGTTCTTCACTCGGGGAAGCTCTTGTCTGAGAGCAATAAATATTTGGCTTGCAAAATTGAAAGGTATCTTTTAATGCTGGGGAGTTAAAGTGCTTTTCTGCTGTCTGCTCCTTAGACTACAAAGAGATTCCTTGTGGTTAACCAGCTTCACCTGCTTCTACTTATTTTTTGTCACCAGACAGCACACGAGACATCTGACATGTGTTAATAACCAGTGTCCCTGTTATGGATTGGGGCCTCTTTCCTAGAAACTCTTTTCTAAGGCAGATGCCACAGTCAACTTGCCAGGTTGGGTTTTTTTACACGTAACTGGCTTTTTATTTTTAGGTTGAAAATTATTTTTTTTTGCTATAAAATCTCATCAGCTCCCAGGCAGCACCCTGGAGCATAATAGATTCCAGCAAAAAAAGGAAATAAAGGTTACTCAGCCATTTATTCTCTTCTTGGGCTGTAACAGGTAAAGAAATAAAATTTTTGTGGCACCATGGCAATGTTTTTAAAAAAAAAGAAAAAAAAGAAAAAAAAGGGGAAAAAAGGGGAAAAAAGGGGAAAAAAAGAAGAAGGGAAAAGAAATCCCCTCCTCAACAGCCCCAAGATATCCACAAGTCAGCCAATGAGTGACAAATTTTGGAGCAGTGTCAAAGTCCTCCGTGCCAGGATTAAAAGCATATGTAAACTTTATGGCCCTGGTTATTCAAGAGTAATCTCAAGTGGCCTCTGTCTGCTGGATAATGAACAGTTGGAGAGCTGATCCTGCAGCCAGGCAGAGCTGAGAGGGCTTTTTATGGCACACCATGGAGAGCAATTCCAACAGGGTGAGAGCTCAGCCTGATGGAGATCAGACCTTCAGTCTGGAGGTATGAAAGTAAAGGGCAGCAGCAGCACATTGAAGGTAGGGAATAGAATCCTGGAATGGTTTGGGTTGGAAGGGACCTTAAATCTCATCCAATTCCAGCCCTTGCCATGGGCAGGGACACCTCCCACTAGCCCAGGTTGCTCCAACCTGGCCTTGGACACTTGCAGGGATCCAGGGGCAGCCACAGCTTCTCTGGGCAACCTGGGCCAGGGCCTCCCCACCCTCCAGGGAAGGATTCCTTCCCAACATCTAATCCAAACCTGCCTCCCCTGTCAGTTTAAAACCATTGGAATGTTATAAGAGACCACTAAGCACTCCAAATTTACTGAGTGACTTTCTGGGAGACAAAATTTAACAACTCAATCTGTATCTTTTAAACATATAAGAACACAAACCCAGCAGCAAAACAGACAGAAAAGGACATATTCTTGCAAAGTCACGTAATCAAACAAGGGAGGGTTTGCTGCAGTCCTTCCCTCATTCTTTCTGGTATTTATCTGCCAACATTTCTTGGCCTTTTTATCTGATGTGAGTTCAGATTTCTTCATTTCCTACACAGTTACTATGAACCACTGTTATCACAGCAAAGAGGATTAGTGGAAAGGAACATCAGCAGTGCCCACAACCTCATCAGAAGTGCCCAACCTCACGAAATGCCACCATTAAAATGTCACTCTCCTGACTGTAATTACACCCAGCTCCCGAGCTCACATGCTTACCCAGATTATTGTGTGCTGGAGACATGGGGTTGGGTGATAAGTTTGGAGAACCTGAAAATCAAGACAGGATAATTATTGGTGTGGCATCTGCACAAGGGAAAGTGCTCACCCAGGATCCTCAGTGCTGCCCAGGCTTGTTGGAGGGATAACCCACTTCTCACTCCAGTCTCCTTTTTGACACCAGCAGCTTCTCTGATGTTTATTAATCCTTACATGAGCTTCCAAACTTATTACTTAGATCAACTTGCTACATCTCCACTGAAGCTTAACCCATTAATTTTGCAAACTGAGCGTGGAGTTGGGATGTTTTACTTTCACTGGCAGCCAGGAAAATTTCAGGGATCATCCTGACAGCTCCAGACAAACCCAGTGAGCTGGACACTGAAGAGCTTGGTTCTGCATTGCCAGGCACAAAACATACTCACAGCAGCTGGAAACATGACACTGTATATCCTCAAATCTGACTGGGTTTGGGACTGTGGAGTATTGGATCAGGTTGTACAGATCTGACCAAACAGCTGGCAGAATTTTGTCCTCAACCATTTAAACTTGGTCCATCCTAAACCTGGCTACTTTGTTTTCTTGGCAACGAGAGAGAACCCAGGCACTCAACTTTCTTGGTGTTGAAATGATAAACCCCTTTAAAACCAAATCTGCTTGTGGTTCTTTGAAATATAGGTAAACTGGACATTTAAGTTCAGATTTCTTTATAATCGAAATTTACCTTTATGATCGAAATTTATCTTATTTATTTCTTTGTTATCTATTTCTTCATTATTTATATAAATAGCCAGAAAAATGCCTCTGCAGAACAGGGCACAATCTTCCTGTACCTGGACACAAAACACAAGACAAATTCCCATCCTTGGGTGTGTCTTTACTGTTTCAGGCTCCTGCTTAGTAGAATCCAATGGTGGAATTTGGAGAGAAGAAGGAACATGTTGTGCCTTTCAGCTCTCAAACACACAGCCCTGTGCTCTAGATGAGATTTCAGGCTACATTTACACTCCTACTGGGATAAAACTCCTCAAACCACCTCAAATCCTCACTGCCCAAAGAAAAACTTTTAGAGGGTGTCTGGTATGACCCAGAAAGCTGCAGCAAAAGGCAGAAGGTGACTTACCTGCATCCATGCTGGGATTCATCTGGTGGTCACTGGTTTCTCCATCCTCACTCAAGTATCCTGGAGGAGGGGTTTCTAAAGCATAAAATGATCAGACTGTCAGTGCCACTGCATGAAAAGTTGGGATTTCAGACACCCAAACCATTCCAAGTCTGGAGTTTAGACACCAAAACCATTCATTGTGTTATTCACAAGGAGACAAAATTCCTTTTTATTACTTTTCTTCCTCAAGCTGCTGAAGGGAGGAGCCAACCCAACCAGGATGTGAATAACAGAGGAGGGGGGAAACAAAAAATCTGGATTTCCAGCCCCTAAAACTTGAAGCCATCGAGACACAGTTTTCTGTCCACATATTTTTCCTCTCCTGGAGTGCAGCTGCACAGTTTGTCCATGCAAATAAAGTGTAAATTGCTTGTGAGAGAGACACAGAAATAGAAGAGCTCGACTCCATCAGAAATTTAGAGAGTTTGACTCAAATTAAAACAACTGGATTTCACTCCAATCTAAACCTGCTGAGGGCACGTTCAAGCTTTGGATTTCACAATAAACTCAGGAGGTACAAGTGAAGGGAAGAGGTGAGTTTAAGGACATTTACACTCGCACCTCTTTTTGTCCAAGTTGGGAGTAACGATGGGAAGAAAGACTTCCCAGTCCTCCAGCTGGGAATACACGTGATTCCCTGTGCAGTGTGACCCTTTCCCTGTGCTGGCTGTATGGAAGGGATGTGGTACCTGGAATGTAGTTGCTCTGGGGCTCGATACCTGCTGGGAAGTTAGTGTTCTCTGGGATGGAGTGGCTGTAGTCGTCTAATGGCGGGAATTCGGCCGGAATCTCCGTGTGCCGGGGCACCAGCACCGGGGGCAACACTGCACCAGGGCAGGGAAAAAACACAACAGCTTTAAAACAGAGTGACTGAAACACTGGAAAATGAGAGAAACCAGTTTGGAGTTACACCCTTAAAATACATGGAACACAAAGTCACCAATGGAGGGACCCAATTTGGTGCTTCCTTCTGGAATAAGAGCAGGTAAAGGTGTTTTTTATTCCTGACACATCCCAGCTGGGGGTGGGATACTCAGAACTACACCTGGACTCTCTGCCCCTTCTCAGGCAAAGAAACAGGTCTTCTTGCAAAGCCATTTAAGAGAAGTTATAGCACATGATTGAAAAGGAATGTTTCACATCAAATGGAGCAGCAAGGTGGGATCAGCACAAACATCCCCACTGGCTCTGCAGACTTGTGCTGACACAAGGAGCTGCAGCTCCACCTAAAAGCCTCTCTCAGAGGCAGGAGGAGACTCCAGAACAGGAAGTTTAGTTGTGCTGGGAGCTGTTCTTAGATCCTCTTCCCAGGAAGTTTATCCTTAATTTCACACCAACAATTAGGGACACGCAGAACACCACCACAGTTCCCACTGCGTGTGTGAGTGGTTTCTGTGCACACAAAGCCACAGGAGGAACCTGGCAACAACACACCCTGCCACTGGATTTCATCCACTCCAAGTGATATTTTCCCCCCTGGGTGCAGATTCATAAATTATTCCACCGCCTCCAGCAAAGAGATTATCATCAATAATAAATACAACGGAGAAACACACTTAGAAATCCCTCGTGCTGGGAGGGAGAAGAGGAGGACTGGGCATGGATCTGGCAGTACCTGGGGTTTCCACTCTTTGGTAATGGTAGGGGTTGACACAGACTTCATCCTTCTTCATGTTGAAGGCGTACTCGCACATCTCCATGGCCCGCAGCTCATGGTGGCTGTGCAGGTCCGGCCAGCGCCACAGCCGGCAGTAGATCACATGGGGGAGGCCTTTCCTGTGGGATACTTGGAGCCTGCCATCCAGGGATCTGCAGCAAAACAGGGATGGGAGGATTTAGCTCGGGATTAAAGCGCGTCGGTTCGACCCCGACGCGACCCCGAGAGGTGCCGGTCGCCGGCACCGGGAGCGATCCGGGCCCAGCCTTCAGGGTACCTCCAAAAACTGGGAAATCCTGGAATCACAGACTGGCTTGGGTTGGGAGGGACTTAAAGATCATCTCATCCCACCCCCTGCCACGGGCAGGGACACCTTCCTCTGTTCCAGGTTGCTCCAAGTTCATCCAACCTGGCCTTGGACACTTCCAGGGATCCAGGGGCAGCCACAGCTTCTCTGGGCAACCTGTGCCAGGGCCTGCCCACCCTGCCAAGGAAGGATCCCTTCCCAGTACCTCACCACATAACAGCCCTGCCCTGGATTTACTAATTTTATGGTTATTTTGGAGGCAGGGACAAAAGCAAGCAAGAATACATTGATTTAGTGGTATTTTTAAACACTGATGTGTGTCCTGACAAACAGGGTGTTTGCCCAGCTCTCAACAACTCCTGCTGTGAATGTAAAGGTGTTACATCTTAAAGCCTGTGATAATAAAACAGGACTTTTAAACATGGACACATGAATTTTCAACGGGACAAAATCATCCAGAAGTGACACACACACACCTTTCCTTCCAACTTATCTAATTTATCTACATAAAGTTCAGGAACATTACAAACAAACAAGGCTTCCAGTTTCATTTCCCAAACTGCAGCTTGAAAGCAAATAACAGCTCATTTTTCATCTAATCCTATCTTCACCCCTGAGTAGCCTCTTCCTAGGAAAAACCTTCCTGGGAAGCAAGAAGAGTGTGTTCAGCTCCTCTCCAGCAGAGCAAAGAGCTGGAGCAGGGTCTCCTCCACCCTGAATGAACAAGAACTGCCCCCAGGCACTTCCTTTGAAGTCTAACCCTTCATTTCCCTTGCTTTTCTTAATGACCCAAATGAAACACTTGAGGGCTTTGGTGAAATGAAATATTTCTGTTTTTTCATTTGTCTAAGAACAAGTGAAAAAAAAAAAACACACGAAAAATGAAATTTTTACTGGGAATTATTTCCCTTGGTTCTTTGTGTTGGCAGCCAAGCCAAAAGACAAAACAAACCAAAACAAACCCAAACCAAAACACACAAACAATTATTCCAAGAGGCTGCTCTAGGCTTGGCTGCCCTAAGAGAGTTTTCCCAAAAGCTTCTCTGGCAGAGCTTGGTATCACACACACCTCTTGTAAACACTGCTATGACACTGAGGAAGGCAAAAAGCCAAAAAAGACAGGAAAGCCAAAAACTGCTCTTCCCAGGTGGAATATTCACAGGGAAAGCACCAGTGTCTAGAGCTGAACTTCTATGGAAGGTGGGAATTTGGGTATTGATTTCAGTGGGGCCAAGACTGGAGTTATGTGACCTCAAAATTAATCAGGTTGGGAAATTTTTTAAAAAATATGTATGAGAGTGTGAGAATATCCACTGAATGTAACAAAAAGGGAGGAGGCTGAAGCAAGAAGCAAACCAGGACTGATTCTCTGTTCTCTTTTCAAACTTCTTTGCCTGCCTGGCAGGAGATCTTGGATGTAAGAGAGGAAAAAGGAGAAAAGACTCAGAGAGATTATTCCAAATATCCCAGAGGAGACACAATGGCAACAAATATTATTCCTGCTCCCAGTCACCATCAGCACACGGATGTCACAGCAGCACTGACAGATTTTGGGTTGAACTCACACAAAATATGTTTGACTTGGGGATTATTTGCAAGGAAGGGTCTCTCCCTACATTTCCCAGGATAGAAGAAACTCTCTATAACAACCAGTTTCCCAGTGAGCAGGAGGGGAAAGTGCACTTCCCCTCATCCCAGGGCTCTGGTATGAATGCTGTCCCTAAGGCAGAAAGAAATGGAATTCTCGACAATCTTATCTAAAAAGACTTTTTAAAATGACACAGCCATATGTTTTATTTTCAAATACAACCTCCCCTTCTCCCCTCTCCCCTCAATAAGGAGATAAGGTACAAGAAATCAGATTTCCCCAAAGCCCCGGGGGCTAATTGTGTTTTTATGGTTGTGAAATCTCTCCTCCTGCTCCTCATGAAGGGACTTGGGACAAAACAACATCTGGGGAAGAACGTGGCTAAGGAGCAGGGCAGCTCTGTTTCTTCCTGCTGTCCTGCCCAAACCCTCAAGGAGTATTTTCCTCAACCCTCAAGGAATATTTTCCTCAACCCTCAAGGAGTATTTTCCTCAACCCTCAAGGAATATTTTCCTCAACCCTCAACGAGTATTTTCCTCAACCCTCAAGGAATATTTTCCTCAACCCTCAAGGAGTATTTTCTCCAAAGCAACAAATAGCTGGTGTGGCTGAGATGGGACAAGAGATGAGATGAGCAGACACTGTGCTCTCCTAAAGCCCTCAGGGGTGCCCCAAATTCAGGTCTCACCTCCCTGTGCAGAGTAATCTGATCATAAACAATGGCACAAACAGCTCCTGGCCCTTCTTGGGCCTGGTCTGAAGCACAAGATGATCTTCAAGGCTGAACTACTCCCCAAACCACCCAAGAGCTCAGCATGGCTTGGCTTCATGAAAATGAGCAGAATCTAAGCAGCAAAATTTCCACTGGGATGTTCAACTGTTCCTCCCTCTCCCCTCTCTCTGAACAGCCTGTGTGGAGCAGATCTCCCTGGGCAACTGACTCCATACATTCATTATTCCATACTATTTAACAGGGTTTCTTTTCAAATTATCAATATTCTCTGGCCAAAAATTCAGTGTTGGTTCTTTCCAAAAGCAGCACCATTTCTTTTGGTGGGACACTTACATCTTAAAAGGGTCTCTCCACTGCAAGGTGGTCACGAGAACCAACCAGAAAACCACCTGTAGGACTGATCCGTCCTCACATGTTGTAACAAGCCATTTACTAGGAGAGTTTAACACATGAAAATGCTGCTCTGTCTCAAAAACCCAAGGGCAACAATGACATTTAATAGCAAAAACAGAGAAGGGAGGGAAAAAAGGAACGACAGAAAAACCCAGGCTTTATTTTTTTAAACAATCCCCTGAAAAAGAGTGAGGAGTAAATAGAATATCAAGTTGCACAACATGAATTTGATTTCCAGGCCCGATTGGGTTTTTTTTTTGGTTGTTTGGGGTTTGTTGTTGTCGTTGGGGTTTTTTTTTTCTTGGTTGGGTTTGTTCTGTGGTTGCTTTTTTTAACCGTGTTTAATTTGTAAGATCCTGGATTGCGAAAGACAAAAAACCCACCCCACGTTCTGAAAGGTTTTGTTATTTTCTGTTACATTTTGAGCATTTTGTACCTCCTCTTATCTAGATGGGTAATGAAACTGTTTCTTGTGCCCTTCCTCCTTCTTCAGAAGTAAAGCTGAAATCAGTGGACTGCAGTAGTAATTAAGCAAATATATATATCTATAAAACATATATATTAATCAAGGATATATAAAAATATAAGCAAAAAGTTATTACATATATTTATATCTGTATATTTTATAATTATATATTATAATTATATATTTGCTTATGTATTTTATATATATATATATATATATATATATATATATATATATATATATATATAAAATATAAGCAATAAGTGATTACAGATATTTTTGTCAAGCTCAGAAATCTTCAGTTTTAATCTCTCAGAGATCCCTCCCCTCCCCACTCAGGCACATTCACTCCTGTTTGCAAAGCCCAACAGCCTTATATCCCTGCCATTAATCTTCCAAGAGAGTAAAATGCCTGAAAGCTCAGGTATCCAGTAACCCCAACACGTGCAAAAAAGGGGGAAGGAAAAAAAAGAAAACCAACCAGGAAGGAAAAGCTGAAGTTATGGAATTTAAAACCCACAAGGAGAAGCTGGTTTTTAAAGCCATGACAAATAAGTTGCTCTAAAATGCAGCAAGAACTATGGCCACAGGCTGTGATTTTCTCTTAAACATGAGAAGTGGTTCCTCCCTGGCCCTGGATCTGCTCTACACCAGGAAAATAAGCATTTCTTCTTGCAGCAGAGCCTGGCTTTTGTGTGCAGAGCTCTGCAGTGTGCACAGGCCTTCACTGAGAAGCTGGATAAAATCTCAACTTTCCCTGAATCCCGGCCAAATCAACAAGAGTGAATTAAAAAACTGCCCCACACAGCACATTTGTAACCCCAGAGCTGAGCCCTTGCCATGTCTTTCCCCTCCATTTGCTTGGCATGGCTGAATTTTCCAAGTTCTGGGGCAGTTTTCACAGGACTGTCACTCAAGTTCTTGAAATAAAAGTCCCTGTGAGGTTTGCAATTCACTGCCAGAGAGGAAACTAATAATTAATCCTTCTGTTTAACACTTAGATTTATAGGAGATTAAAATAATTAACACACATGGAATTTGCCACACACCTCTATGGAGAGGGCAGGTTTTTACCACCCTCAAAGCAATGGAGTGAAAGGATTATCCCAAAGCAAAGGAACAGTTTGTGTCAGAGCCAGGAGCAGGAGTGAAGGATTCATCTCCCCCTCAGTGCTACCAATGATCACCTCTATTCTGTGCTAGGAACTCTCATCTGCTTGTTCTTCCCTCTGAAAAACCCTTTGGGTTTGGAAGGAAACCACACACCCTCTACAAAACAACCTCCAGCAGCACCAGGTAAAGATTCCCAAGGCAAAGAGCAATTCCTGTGTCTTCTGGTGCTCCTTAATTCTCCTGCTCGAGTCTCACTTTGCTCTGGGTTTGAGGTGACAATACAAAAAACACCAAGATCTCTTAGGGGGGCTTCAAACAACCCATTTTCCATCCCTGAGTCTTTTCTCCTTTGCAGCCTTCCCCTTCCCTGCCCCCCAGAGCTGAAGAAACACAGCCCGGAGAGTTGATGTCAGGATCAGATTCTGACAGCATGAGTCATTTATTAAGATTCCAGTAATGCTAAGCACTTTAGCAGGTGCCTTGAGACCGTATTTTTCGGAGTCTAATTTCAGATTCAGACATAAGTAGGTTTTATTGGTTTACCATAAACTGGCTGCCCATTGTTGCTGCTCTGCAGCCGCCTCTGCTCGTCCTCTCCTCCCCGAGCTGTGTCCCCTTCTCCTCCCTCTTCTCCTCCCTCCTGGCCTGCACAGAACTCAGTTTAATTGACATTTCTTTAAAGCTCCACATAGCTCTTGTTTTGTCCTGTAGTATCATGATGCACCTATTTTTTCCTCGGTGCTTTTTAGTGATCTCTGTTACTTACACCCCTTCTGCTTCTGCCCCAGCTACAGGATATTGGCTGGTGGCTCCCAAACCCAGCTCCTTTCCCTCTATTTTTAGCCATTTGGTAATTTTATGCCCCTCCATCCCTCAGCTCCTCCTTTTTCTGATAGCCAGGGCACAGAAGATTGACACCTCAGAGGCCCAACCATGCATGTCCTTCACCCTCCCACCCCAGACAGGACAGAATACATCCTAATGCTTAATTAAGGCTTAATTATAAACCCAGTTCTAAACTTCTTAATATATATTCCAATATTTCTGCTACTGTGCAGTAGAGAGTTAGGGATCTAATTAAAATCTGTATTTCTGAAGGTACCACTTCCAAGCCCTTGCCCAGTTGTCTTTAAACATGAAAACCATTTTTTCTGAGCAGTTCTAGCCCGTGTATTCATTTCAGCAAAGTTTATTTGCCCAAATCTGTGTCAGACTCATCTAAATTTATTTGTGCCTGAGCCTTTAGGGGCCTGGGGGTGGAGGAAGGAGGCCCAGAAGAGGTTCAGCCTCTCGACAGGAACGTGCCTTTCTGAAAAGCCATTTATCATCAGAGCCCGTCATTTCTTCCCAGAATCCCGTTTTTAACTCCAATGGTGAAATCCAAAACCCAACACACTTTCATCTGAGCCAACCAGCAACTTCCTCTCTCCCAGGAGATTCCAGGCACGCTGATGGGGCTGTATTTGTACACTCAGAGGGGTTTCAGAAGGAGAAAATGGATGGATGGAAATGCCAACGAGACTCAGATAATCTGCCACAACACAGAGTGCATTTAAAACAAAACCGTGGCAGCAAAGACTTACTAACTGGAGCACATGGTCCTGCTGGCCACCACAAAGAATAAAAAAGGCAAAAAAAGCTGCTGTAAAATTCAGTTATTCTGTTAGCTTCCATGGTACTTATACTGATTTACATTTAATACCCACTTTCTACATGCATCTTCTTGATACTGTATGGAAAAAATCTTCCTATTTTCACTGAAGTCAGGAGAGTTTTGCAAATTAGCATCAGCTGTTGATACAGCCCGGCTAAAACCAGAGCAAAAGAACCCAGAAAAGACAATGCTTCTTAATTGCTGGAAGAGAAGAGAAACTAATGTGCTGCACAGCGTTTAGACAGAAGTCCCACACCAAGAACTGCTGCCCCAAAGAGAACCGTCTGCTCACAAAAGCAAAAGGGATTATCAGAGGGAGTGTGGAAAAACGACAGTTTTAAGGCCTTGGACTCTCCTTCCCAATATATACAATTCCACAGAAACTTCATATAAATACCAGGAGTCAGAACTGGCTCCTCAGACAAATGTTTGTGCATTCTATCAAGTTGGGACGAAGCCAACATTTCGTATGGAAACATTTCTGGTGGTCCTGGGCAAAGAACATGTTTACTTTATAGCAGATATAACTAAAAATACCCTGTGCTTCAGCCTCCAATTATCTTGTTTTGAATAGTTTGAGGCTACTCGAGGTTCATTGCTGTTATTTTCTTTATTATACAGTGAAAACGTTGCTGCTTTTCCTGTAATTTGAAAAGCAGCTATTTCCAGGTTTGACATCTGTGTTTGGGCCTCCCCCGCAGGGAGAACAAGATCCAGGGTGAAATTTTCCAGAGTGCCCATCTCCCGTTTTCCAAAGCAGCTCAGGTACTTAAGACCCAGATCAATACTCTCCTGGAATTACAAGGCCTTTTAAGCCTTGCCTTAACTCCTCTGGCTCTACATTATCTGGCTCTTTGGGCTGGTTTAACAGCAGCTCACATCTGTAATTATTCACACAGCCAGTGCCAATTAACAGCACACCACAAACAAGGGGGTCTGAGCCCACAAATGTTCCCACTTCCATCCCACCTCCTCCCTCCCTAGGGATGTCCTCTGGGATCCACTCCACACAGCTCTGTGAGCAGGGGCTGTTCTCCACTGGGCTGCTCAGCTTTGCTCACACAAACCCTCCTGTGGGTTCCTCAGCCTTCACCCTCTCCCCTTTTTCCCAAACAATCAACCACCTCTCTTTTCCAGTGGAGCTTCCCCAGGCTCCGACCCGCTCCTGCATCCTACGAGTTGTCCATGAATCAGCCCCCCGTGAATCACTTCCCATGTCCCGGAGCAGATTCCCACAGGCTTCCCTCCCTAATCCCCAGGACACAGAACACCCAACCAAACCCCGGAGTTCCCCCAAGGAGTTAACAGAAGGTGTGTGCCGAGGTGAAAAGGGTAGTGGAAGAAGGTTGTGTTAATTTTACAGCTCTCCACTTCCTTCACTATGAGTCACCAGCAGTGCAGGAGGGATCCAAACCTGCCCGAGGAGCGCGAGCTCTGGGGGAACGCTGCACATTTCACACCAAACACCTCGTTAAAAGCTCACCCAAGTTAATATTTTACAGTCTCTTGTGTCTGTAATTACTGGTGAAATCAGAGACTCTGCAAGAAGCTCGTGTCTATTTGGAGGAACGACTTTGTAAACTTCTCTGTCTCATAATCAGGTTTTACAGCACATCTGAGGAAGGGAGGTGGTGTGAGGGCCTTGTTACTTTTATTGGGGGGACCAGTCCTGTACAATGAGAAAAGAGGGTTCTTTGGAACACAGAGGTGGAAAATGCCTCACCTGAAAGATATATATATATTTTTTTTTTTTTCCCCCTCATCTAAAACTCTTACCAGCAAAAAGGAAGCTGTGTATGTGGCCTACCTGAAAGCTTCCTTTCTTCTAGTAACTCTCCAGACCAGATGAAAGGCTTGTTTTCAGGCTGCCACTCGCAGCCTTACAGCTCAGCAGCCATCCCCTCCGGCCAACATAATTATCTGATTCATGGAAGCCCAATTCTGCCTTCCTAAATTACAGATTAAACTTAAAAGAAAAAAATAAAAAATAAATAAATAAATAAACCCCAAACTGAAAACCTGTGGGCAAAGGAGGGGGAAGAGCGTTTTCCCCAGGCTGCAGGGCACGAGGAATTCCCTCGCCCGCCCAAACTCCCATTTTTCCGTGGTGTTGCCGCCTGGATGCCCCACGTCCCCACGGCTGTCTGAGGGAAAGCAGCACCACCGCAGAGGTTTTCCCTCTCTCCTTCCCTCTTTCCCTGCCCTAAACTGCCCCAGCTCTCCGTGGTGCTACGGCTGGGAGCGAGGCTGTCTAATTTCAAAGCTCAGCTGTGACTAATGCAGGATGTGTGGGAGAGCAGGGCATGAATAAGAGCTCTCTGAAGCACATCTCAGAGCACGCTAAGTCATTCTTATCATCCAAACAGGATCTGGAGCGTGTGCGTGCACGGGGTCTTTCCTGTAAAGGTTTTATCATTACTATTGCTCTCATGGAAATCCAGCTGCTGTGACATCAAATGGGGCAGGAAAAAAGCTGAAATCAACACAAACAAATATCTTATTTTCACGTAAATGTCAGTAGTAATAAAAGCTGGAGGCTAAAGAACAGTCCAGAAAAAAAAAAAAAAACACAACCAAACCCAGCATGAAAACAGGTCACCTTTCAACCACCACAGGAGACAGAGCTGTCCCCAAATGAGATGTTTTTCAAAACTTTTCCATGAGGTGTCCATAAAGAACAGCTGAAAATATCAACTGCATCCAAACTCCCATTTCAGGAACAGAGAGCCATTTCAGGTGGCTTTGCTGTTGTCATCTCCCCCTTCCCTCTCTCCGAACTCAAAGGAATATTTGATATTCACGTCCTGGGAACCTCACTGCATAAATGCTTCAACATGAAGCTTAAACCAGAAGCAGATCTTGAGCTTGCCAAGGAGAGGGAACAAGGAGGGAAGCAGACTCGCAGGTAAATATTAGTTTGTACTTGAAAAAAGCCAGAGCACATTTTAAAGCTGCTTTTGGTTTTCAGGGCAACTTCACATGGTCCTCTGTCAAACCTTGGTAGGCCAAGGTGACTCAGGGGGACAAGCACCTGGTGGTTTTGGCAGCTGCTCCAGGGTGACAGTGACACTGCCAGCCATTATCAGCCAAATTATGGAAAATCACGAGCAGAATTCCAGAAACAAGGGATGTTTTTCCTCCTGGTTTCCTTTCTCACCCTTCTTGGCTGGTGCCTTCAATGCCAACCACACAGGAGTGGCTGGACTGGTGTGTGAGGTTCTGGCACTCACAAAAGGGGCAAGGAATGTTGTTTGGAGCACAGCTCTCCTCCTCTTTGCTCCCATCCTGTAACCACACAGCCCTCACACCACCTTGCCATCTGGAAACCTCCAAGAGCACTGGCCTGGGCAATAATGCCAGATAAAGACTGGAAGCTCTTTGAAGCCACAGGAGAGATCCCTCCCGGCCTGAAGGAGCAGCCCAACATCCCTCTGCCGTGCCCTGAAAGGGGAATCTGCAGAAGACAAAACAACTTTCAGTTCTTTCAAGGCCTAAAGTGTTTTTAAAATTACAAAGGGTACAAATAGATCTGTCCCTCTTTGTGGTGCAGCCAGGACGTGAGTGACACCAAAGCTCTCGGTGTCGTGGCCAACACCAACCCGGCAGCACTTTGATGCTCCACACAGAGACCACCACGGTCACCCCCAATCAAAGGGTGGGGGAACCTTCTGAGCAAGCCATAATCACCACTCCTGGGGGAACACAGGAGACCCAGGAACACCACCCAGCTCCTCCAAACCGACACGATGAGCCATATGGAGGTAACACTCAATTATGGCCTTTTTCTGTCTCCTCTTCAGCAGCAAAATGCACTTGCTGGGTCCCTGGATCGGCAGTGACTCAGAACAGAGGGCTTTCCACTGAATCATCCACATGGCTTTAACCCTCCAGGTTCTGTTGATTGGGAGATGTCTCACTACCTACACCTTCCCTAAATACTTCCTGGGCTGTCCAGGGCATGAGGGAGAGCGAGCCAAGGGTGACCAAGGGTGCAAAAGAGCAGGAATGCCCCTGGAATGCCTGGATGCTACAAAAAGGAGTAGGTGCCAAACACAGGTCCAGCAGCACTGCTCGCTCCTACAGCGTGTGAGTGAAGACAAAAACTACACAAAGACAGGGAAACAATGGGATAAGTCACAAATACTTGATTTCACAAGTCAAGACAGTTTTCATTCCCCTCCCCTCGTGACTAAGCCTTTGGTCCACACACCCACTCCATTCTCAAAAAAACAACTCTGAGAAACAAATTCGGTTGCTCTAAAATACACACAGGCAGTGACCAATCACACCTCCTCCTCCTCACAGCACTCACTCTATTTACTAAGAGTCTGCACCGTCTGCTCCCTTTGTAACAGGATCCAACTCCCTCTCTCAGTGAGACATTAAACACTGGCAAGTCCAGCTCCTCTCCCCTTTCCTTCTCCCATTCCCAAACCTCTGAGTCTGCAGACTTCCTGAAATCACCCCTAGCTGCTTCCAGGGAAAGGCCACTGCAGTGCCCAGTGTGCCACGGAGCTGAACTGATCCCAGAGCAGGGCTCAGACACATGGCAAGGACGGGAGAGCCGTGGGCTGTGCCAGAGGCTCCTGCCTGCAGAAAGGGAGAGCACTGGCAGCTCTCCATGCTCACAAACCCAACATCCCACTGAGCCTGGGAACTCAGGCTCTGTGCCACGTCTTAATGGCATCACACTAACTGAGGGGAGGTTTGGATGAGAGACTGGGAAGGGATTCTTCCCTGTGAGGGTGGGGAGGCCCTGGCACAGGGTGCCCAGAGAAGCTGTGACTGCCCCTGGATCCCTGGAAGTGTCCAAGGCCAGGTTGGATGAACTTGGAACAACCCAGGATAATGGAAGGTGTCCCTGCCCATGGCAGGAGGTGGAACAGGATGGACTTTAAGTCCCTTCCAACCCAAACCTTTCCAGGGTTCTATTCCTTACCTTTCACACTTGGCTGCTGCTGCACTGGCCACGCACTGCTGGTGCAATGGCAAAGCCACTGCCTGCAACTGGAGGCAGAAAACCCAGTTTCATCCCCATCCTGGTACAGACTTGCTGCATTAAACCTTGCTTAGAAATCTACCCATCACCTGGAACCACTGCTCCAGACCACCTGTAGTTGCCTTCCCAACCATTTTCTGTTTTGGTCACTACTTGTACCTTGAGACATTTTCCTGAACAGAATTTAAGAAAAAACCCCAAAGAAACAAAACCAAGCCCAAGAAGCAAAACCCCAAACCAAAAAAAAAAAAAAAAAACCAAAGCAAGTGAAGATCTACCCCTTCTTTTCCCTTTTAGCAATCAAAACAACTTGCCTGTCCTTATCTCATCCCAGCTAATCCCTTCCTCCTTTCTCTGGCACATCAGATAAATATCTTGTTCTTCCAACCCATCAAAAAACACAGCTGCTAAAATGATCACTCTGACCCATCAATCACACTCCTCTCTTAATACCTCATAGGAGATGCTGGACAACTTAAGTTCAAACAGCCCAGAACCTTGTCCTCAAAGCCCTCTTTTATGTCACACTTGAGAGCTCATCCCAACTGCAGCTTCTCCACGCTCCTCCCAGATTCCTTGCCCAGACTGTACATCCACCACATGATTCCTTTTGGCTTCTCCTTCCCTCCCACCTCAGCCCCTCTCCCTGCTTTGTGCAGTGTTCCACTGGAGCACAGAAAACCTGTTAAGTCTGAGTGCACCAAACACTATCAATGGGAAGCAAACAGATAAAAAGCTTCACAGGGGGAAGATGGTGCAAAATTATTGAAGTAATTAATATAGCCCATGGTTACAGTCTTCCCTGGATATTCCCATGAGTACTGTCTGGCATCTTTCAGCCTGCCAGCTCCTCAGCACAGGGACAGTCTGGATTTTTTCCCCCTCTTCTAAAGCAATAAGCACGCTCCTGGCAGCTAAATTATTAATAAGGAGCAAATGGTAATTGATTTATAGATGAGCCTGAAAGGGAGGATTTGTCTTCTTCAGTCTCCTAAGTCCCCAAGCCCACCAGGCTTTGTCCTGGTTCCATCCCCACCCAAATGTCCCACCCAGACCCAAACCAGCACATCCATGTTGATGTGACCCCTTTACCACTGATCAGATACTGCAAAAGCCAAACAAAGTGCCCATTGTTCCTCCTCCTCTCTCCCTTCTCAGCCGGCAAGAAAAAGCTTAACTGGATTAGTTCTTAAGGTTTTATTTTTATCCATTGTGAGCTTGTGAAGAGAAAAAAAAAATACTCATGGAAAAGATGAGTTTTGAATTCAGGCTTTGAATATGCTGAGCTTGGGGAATTAGTTCTCTTGCTGCTGGTGGAAAGTTCCACAGGTCTGGCCCAGAACTTCACACCAGAAGTCTCTGTCCTGCTCCTCCTTTGAGCACAACTTTCTCACATTTCAGCTCCAACACTTGCAACAACAATTTTTACTCCTGTTTTGCTGGATGACCTGAGGATCCCCAGTGTCTTCCCCCTGCTGTGGATGAGGGCTTATGTGTCAGACAAGCTTGAGGAGCAGCCCCTGAGAGCAGCTACTGCACAGGCTGTTGTTTATTGTAATTAAGAGCACCACACACACATCCCACTCCTTTCATAACACTCCCCACAAATTTGTTTGGCACGAGGACTGATCAGCCCTCAGCCTGCCACAAACTCACCCTTTCTGAGGCACTGAGAGCAACACCAAGTTTTGTTTCTAGAAACATTCTGGAAGATGACACGTAAAAGGCGGCGCTGCTGCTGCTGCTGCTGCTTAAACGCTGGCTGAGCCCCAAACAATGGGAGCTCTTCCACGAGGCAAAAACAGACCTTCAAAGGCTTGTGGGCAAATACACTGTCACTGAATATTTTGTCATGGGAGCAAGAGCCTAAAAATATAACAGGAGCAGATAATGCACTGAGACAGCCCGGCGCACATCCTGCCTTTGCTCTGTAAACACCCCGATGCGAACTGGCACCATTGTACAAATCAGGCCACCCATGGCAAAAAGTAGGGCAGTGGTTTGCAACAAACTGCAGCTCCATCCGTCCCAGAGCCCCTCTCCTCGCCCCAGATATCCTGCTTCCTGCTGGAAAAGGACAAGGAAGGCGGTGGGAGCCCAGCTGAGCTGGCTCAGCACACGGGGAGGGGAAATGAGGCTCCAGCTCCAGCACCTGCAGCATCACCCACAGCAGGGAACCCCCCCTTTGAGATGTGCTGATTCACTGCAGGGCTTTGTAGGGCTAAAAACACTCTTCCTCCTCCTCCCTGCTGCTGCTGGTATCTCCTTTCTCTGTGCAGAAATCAAAGCTAGAGCAGAAGTGCCCCGGGTAAGTACAACACACTCTATTTTGCATTCCTCCTTCCCACTCGCAATATTTGGGCTTGAAGGGGAAAATATTTTGTTAAGCACAAATGAGGCAGTGGCAAAATATCAAACTGAAACAAAAAAAAGCGAGGCTCTGGGGACACAGTTTTCCACCAGAGCAAAGTAAGATCCATGTCTTGTTGTAGCAGACATAATTTTACCAGATTTGGGTGAATTAGACCCAAGTTTATGTTCTTTTTAGGGCTTTTATTCTTATCAAAACTGTTCCTATTGGTCTCAAAGCTTTTCTATAAATCCATGGGACAGGTTCCTCTTGTGGAAGTGTGGAAGGACACTGGAAACACTCCAGGAGTTTCAATACCACAAGAACAGAAGGCAAAACTTGAAATCATGAATGCAGTTACTGCACAACAGCCCCGAAAACAAAAAGCCACGAACAATCCTCAGGCAGGACAATACCCAGGAGCACCCAGACAGTCTAATCTTTGCTCAGAACCTCTGATGTGCCCAGAGCTATGGAAAGTTCTAAGGTGTAAGAGGGTATTCAAAAGGCAAAGAGAAACAGGTTCCCAAAACCTGAAAGGTGGGTTGGAGTTCCCTTCCAGGAAGGGAAGGGCAGAGCTCTCCAGCTGAACCCCGTGTGCTCATTTGCACATGGAATGATTTCAGTGAATTCCTTTCCAGCCCTTTAAATCACCGACTTTTGAGGATGCCAATTGTTTTGTGGTAGTTCCCACTAATCCCCACTAAACCCCAATCAAATATCCATGCTAACACAGAACCAGCACAAAAGAGAAAGTCCCTGAGCCAGGAAAATGTGATTTCCATCTGCAACAGGTAACTGAGATGGACAAACTGGAAGGATCACTGATCCCAGGAGTTCCTCTGGGCCAGAGGTGTGAGGTGGCTTCATGGGGAAAAGAAATCAGAAACATCACCATCACATTCTTCTTCCAGCAATTAATCAGATTGCACTTCAAAACAATATGGGTGATAAAATCCAGGTGGGCAAATCCTGGGAAATGTTTTGTTTCTTTTTTTTTTACACACAGAAGAAGAAAAGGGGGGAAAAGATATGCACAAAACTAAAACCATACATTTTTCTGGAAATTACAGAGTGGCATCAGGAAGAGGAGGCTGTGGGGAAACAGTAAAGCAAAGAGCACCAACCCTTTTTGCTTCCTCTGCACATCACCCTTGATAAATCACTGAGGCTCTTCAGGGATTTTTTTAAAATCTGGTTTTTATCATTACTCCTGTTCTTAAGGAAGATAAGGCTGTCTCTGCTTTGGAAACTTCCAAAGGGCCACACACTCCCACACAGGAGGATCTCACTGCTGTCAAAGCTCTGGCTGCTCAGCCAGCTACTGCTGAATGGCTCTGGTGGAGAGAAAAAAAGCAGCACAGGCCAGTAAAAGGGGCAATAATATGGAAACCCAGCAAAAAGCTGGCAGTGGATTCTCCTGAGCCAACTCTTTGGATGTTGGAAATTAAAGAAAATATTTAAAAATAAAATAAAATAAAATAAAGGGCTGGGGCAGGGCTTGGGTGCACGCCAGCAGTGGGAGAATCCTTCCATGACCACAGCTGGGGCTGGAGCATTCCTGACTCACAAGCTAAAGGTGCATCCAGGGGCTGCATCAGGTGCCTGATGGGCAAAAGCATTTCCTCCTAATGGCTTCTTAATTGTTTTCTGACAGACACAGTTCTCCAGAGGGCTGGGAAGGCAGAAGTTTGGGATACGCTGTGCCATCGTCAGCCACCTGCCTCCCCTCCCTCCTGTGTCCCTGCCACTTCACCCCCTCCTGCCTTTGGAGAGCTCCAAGTGTGGTCCCCAGGGAACAACCCCACACTGGCATTCCAGGAACACGGAATGCTGGAGCCATTTGCTGCACTTGGTGCATCAGCTCCAGTAATTCCAACTGCTTCAACCCGAGCTTCTCCTGCGAGGGCCCTGCGGGAAGGACATGGGTTGAGGAAGCTCTTTGGCTTTGCTCAGTCAGGATAAAAGAGACTTTGAAATCTCTAAGCATTGCTGTTCTCTCAGATAATGAAGTGGTTTGAAAAAATAAAAATAGAAGGCCTGAAATATTTTCTTTTTTGTGAGCACTTATTATTTCAGCCCCAGCAGGCAACGCTGTCTACAGCACCTCAAGGCAACAACTCCAAATGCTGATTTCAAGGGAATATTCACCCCCACTCTCTTCTAAGCTCTCAATAAAACTGCACCTGACTAAAAGCCAGCATATTTAGCATTTTGCTTCCTGCTGCAAAGGCTTGACAATTGTAGGCCTGGCCTGTGAGATGAGGGAAAACAACATGGAATATCATGTGTCACCTCCTTTTCATCCCATGAAAACCCGGGATCAGCAACAGGGATGGGCAAAACTTGCCTTTTACCCTTTCAGGCACAATAAATTAAGAAGCAACTCTTCTTTTACAAGCTCTGTATTAGTCAAATCCCTTCAGAACAAGCTCATTTGAATGTCTTTAATTTTACTTGGAGACTGATAATAGCTCCAGTGTATTGCATCATCTTCACCAGAACAGTAATGCCTTTAAAGTTTCTTTTTAGTAGCTGCCTCAGACATGCCTCAGATAATTTTGTTGGCCAACTGAGGACTAATGCAAGACATATTCTGTGAATAAATGCATTTCCAGAGCCTCGGTCTCAGAAGGTGATTTTGCAAATGGCCAATGAGAAGTGCCTGCTTTGAAGTGTTCCTGGAACTTCAACCACTGATCAAATTCGACCAAAAAAAAAGGCTCAGAGAAACGTTACTTCAGACTAGGTTTATCTTTCCCATAAATGCAAACTACTGCATTAAAAACAGAACTTTCCCCTATTAAATGTGAACTTTCACGGCTTGGGAGTATTTAACTGAGGTGCTTAAAGTCAATATTTCATTTTCTTTCTTGGAATAGTTGAAAAAACTTCAGGCCAGACTTCGCTGGATGGAAAAGGGAAACTTCAAAAGCCTTTCCCCTAAAAATAAGCGAGGAGGTTGCAGCAGGCTGTGTGAAGGACCAGCTCTGTTATTCTGATACAGGGGAACATCAGTCCTACCTTGCCCTAGAAAGGATTTCCCAGCCTCCTGGGAAAAGGGACCTCCTTTTTTTTTTCCCTTCATCCAAAAGGCTCTGGATGTTTCCTCAAGGGCTGAGGATCCAGATCAGTGTGTGCAAGAATGAACCAGGGCTGCTGGCTGAGCACAGATTTCTGTCCTGGTAGTGGAAAATCATTGCACAAGGTCTATGGCAAGAGAAAATGAGGCTCATTGTGCTCTCTGGGAGCAAATTTCATTGGATTGTCCACTTGAGGCAATCCTGGCCCGAGCTTCCCAAGCCCAGCTGGGTTTGGAGCAGGTCCAGAGGAGAGCAACGAGGCTGGGGAAGGGACTGGAGCACAAGTGCTGTGAGGAGAGGCTGAGGGAGCTGGGGGGGCTCAGCCTGGAGAAGAGGAGGCTCAGGGGAGACCTCCTCACTCTCTGCAACTCCCTGACAGGAGGGGGGAGCCGGGGGGGGTTGGTCTCTTCTCCCAGACAACCATCAACAAGACAAGAGGGCTCAGTCTTCAGTTGTGCCAGGGGAGGTTTAGGTTGGATATTAGGAAGAATTTCTTTGCAGAGAGGGTGCTCAGCCATTGGAATGGGCTGCCCAGGGAAGTGGGGGATTCTCCATCCCTGGAGGTTTTTAAGATGAGACTGGATGTGGCATCAGTGCCATGGGCTGGGAACCACGGCGGGGTTGGATCAAGGCTTGGACTTGATGATCTTGGAGGTCCCTTCCAACCCAGCTGATTCTGTGATTCTATGACTTCAGCAGCACCAGTAAAATCCCAGAATTCAGCCCAGCAGATCTGCAGGAAATACAGGGGGTTATTTCTACCACAGCATTCTAAAAACAGGCTGCTGGATATTTTAGGGAGGGAACAGAGACTGGTGGAGAGAAAGATTCATTCCATTTCTTCTTTAAGATTATTTTGCTCTACTTTGTCACAACTTTGACTTGTATTTTGTACAGAATGTTTACAACACTTGTGGGCAAATGCAGTGAGATGCATTCTTCAAACTTGATTTCTTTCACACACAGAGTCTGAGCAGCTCCATACACGAGGTTCCTCTAACAGTAAAAATGCCAGGGTTTTCTTTATGTACTGTGGCTTTAGAATGGCATCTCAGTGATGGCACTGAGCCCCCTGTGCTGCTTCAGATCCCACCTGAGGAAAACACACGCTCCAAAAAAACCACTGAGGGAAACCACAAAGGGAAATATCCCAGAGGAGCTCAAAAATCAGGCAGATCAGAAGTGCCTTAAATCAGCAGATGCTTCAAAGAGAGCCCACGATGGTGCTGCCAGCTTGCTCTCGATGGAACATTTTGTTTTAAAAGGCTGTTTTACAACGAGGCTGTTTTCTTCTCCTCAGGATCACAGGAATCCTCAAGACACCCTGGCTGAGAAGTGGCAGCGTTGCACAAACTTCAAGGAGAGCAGGAGATTTTCCAAGACCTCCTTAGGGAAAGGCCACCTGGGCTCTTTCCAGTCAGTGGTGCAAGAGTGGTGTGTGTTGCCCCACCTTTGATGGCATTATTCCCTGGGCACATGCCTTTGCTTCTCTCATTTTCCTGTGGTTTTCCTACCATTAGGCTTTTATAGGAGAATTCTGCAGCAAGTTTGTGGGAAATGACATCACCAGCCCTCAGTTCCATCAGCTTAATACAGAAATTTGCCTTCAAAGGGGCTTTTAAAAATACATTTTTCACTCTTTAGCATTTTAAAAAATGTTAGAGCACCCAAGCCTGTAAAATTACATAAAGCACTTCCAATTCAAACATCTGAGCACTGATACATATTCATTCTCTGCGCTGCTAATTAACCACAAGCTGATTTCCTTCAGCAGTGTGTTTATTTTAGCAGTATGGTCATCCAGGACCCACCTTCCAGAACACAGCAATAATCAGGTTTCATCAAACAAACAGCTCTGTTCACTGCTACACATGGGAAAAAAATTCCCATGGAATCAGTGGTTTGGCCTCTATCAAGAGCATAAAAGGCTCTGCCCAACCCTGGAAGTCTCCACTTACAAAGAATGGAATATTTCTCAAGAAGCTGATAATAATATTTGATTTTTCAGTCGATTAATCAGGTTTTTCAAGGCAGAGCAGCACCAAGTGACACCAACTGTGTGTGGGCAACCAGGAGAGAGAAGGGTGGGATGGAGGCTGCAGCTTCCCTGGGCCACGGGCTTGAGAAAGAACAGCCACATGTCACAATTTGGCCCCAGAAAAAGAAACTAAACCCCAAGGGAGCAGCAGTTCCCTGAACTGAACCCAAGGAGCCTCTCTGGTAGAAAATCTAGAAACGGGAAAAGGCACAAAGAGCCAGAGCCAGGAAGGCGAGAGGCACAACGGGCCCTTCCTAAAGCTCTGATAAAGCACCAAGGGAGGGAGGAGGACACTGGGGAAGCAGGTTCCAGGGAAGTTTGGAGATGATAAATCACAGGTACCTTGAGGAGAAGAAGCTGCCCTGCAAGGAGCACTTGGAAGGAGGGCTCAGCTTCTGGGGAAGGATCAGTTTGTAGGTGCAGGAGGCAGCTGGATCTCACTCAACTCTCCTAAATCCTTGTCTTTATTCTTCCAGGTAACATCAAACATTCATTTGAAGATCTTCCACATACAATGCAGAGAGATCACACTTTTAAGTAACTGTTGCTGGGCTTTATTTGTTTCATTTACATCATGAAATGCTTTTTAAATGGCATTTCATGACAGATTGCAACCAATGAAATCTTAATGACTGAGGATGAAGAGTGATAAAGGAAGGTCAGGGTCACCATGAGCTGAACTCATGCAAATAGCTCAGCAGACAGGACTTACAGAATATTCTGAGCTGGAAGGGACCCACAAGGATCATGAAGTCCAACTCTGAAGTGAATGGCCCACACAGGTGGCACAACACCAAAAATATCAAAGTGGATGTTCTTCATTGACGAAAAAATGCACATTTCCAGTAACAATGCCCAAAGATCACAGAGCTAAAGCAACTTCCACTGCCAAAAACCCAAACCCAAGCCCCCCAAAACAATAAATAAAGAACAAGCCTTGTGAAAAATCGATGGTTTGACCTTGTCAGACTTGTGGGCTGCATGTACTCACCACTCCTTGTGGGACTGCATTCCCAAAGAACAAGCTCTCCTTCATGTGGGGTGTTCCTGGTTAAAACAATTTAGGAAGACGTTTTTTGTTCTCCTTGTTCTTTCCACCACCAATTGTTACCAGGGTTCTGTTTCTGTTTATGCAATCAAGTCCTTTTTTCACTCTCACCCATGATCTCACTGCAGCTCTCATGAACACATGGATTTGTGTTGTTTGCTGGTGGGCAAGCACGGGGCTGCATTTCAACCTGGCAGCAATCCCACCCAGAACTTTGGGACTCTCCTTTTCCCCTAGGCCTGAAGTCCTTGGCACAACAACGTGAATTCAAGTGATTTTTGTCATCATTTTTTTTTGCCAGAAGCCCAACTGTCAATGCAGCAGGATCACTAAGGATGTCCTTTTCACCCTTATAAATTATTCAACATTTATAACTGATATAAAATTATACTGGCAGACTGCTCAGTTACCTTGGATAATATTACTAAGGCACAACACTCCACAGTAAAACTCAGATTTTTTGGTGACATTTCCAAGCTTGGTTCAATTCTTAAGGCAGGTCTGAGTTGTGCTGCCCAGAAGGAATTCAGGAATCAGCTTTGCAGGGAACAGCCTTGCTGTTCCAGCAGTGGAGCTGGACTAGATGACCTCCAGAAGTTTCTTCTAGCCTCAGCCATTCTGTGGGATACACACTGATAGAGGATCCTCTGTGCTGGGAGGGCACCCACCCATGAGACAGTTACATAAAATAATTGACCAAAATTACCCCAGTGAAGTCACTGAGAGCCCAAACACTTCACCAATAAAATTTCAAAAATATTCCCAGTTCCAAGCTATAACTCACTGGCTGTACTTATTTGCCTTAAAAATACCTTACCCATGAACATGTTTACTCAGTGCTCTTTTCCTCCTCCTGATCTGCCCATGACTCTTGGCAAGTCAAGCTTTGCTTCCATTTCTCCTAAATATTGGGATTAGTTTCTTTTTGGGGAAAAAAAAAATTTAGACCTTCTAAGTAATTTAGGGGCTCAAGATGAAAATCCTGCTTCATCCTCCTCATTCAACCCTGCAAGGTACCTTCTGCTTTTCCAGCTGCTGACACCCCTCCTGGCACATCCTGACCCACAAGGATGCTCTGCCCCCCAGCACAGACATTGCTCATGATGCTCAAACCCTACACAATGTTTTCAAGAGCACTGAGTTTTCCCTTCTGACACCACAACATAAAGCCTCCAACAACCTGAAAAAGAAAATTGTGCCTTATACATCATTTATGCAACTACATGGTCCCCATTAGAGCAGCATCCAAGTGTCTGACACACTTTGGCACACTTATCTCAGTGCCCCAAAGAATTATTTGCTCCATTTCAAAGCAAGGAAGCTGAGGCACAGGAGGAATCACAGAGCTGATGCTACGACAGGAACAGAATTCCAAGCCTACCAGTTCCCTCTTGTGCAATGTTGTTTCCATATCACCCCTGTGTGTTCTTTGAAAAAGTAAGAAATAATAAACTTTATCTTATATCTCACAGTGACAAGACAGGAAATTCTTTTTAACAACAGTAAACAGTAACATTTATTATATATACACTATTCTAATATAGACATTTCTAATAGTTTCTCTACTTGTTAACAGTCCTCCTGCCTAAAACCTTGTAGGAGTATGAGCAGAGATCCTGGGTGCAATCCTGCACATCCCACCCCTGCAGAGCCCAGCACAGACAGACACAACACAATCCCAACAAGCAACTCCCTTGTTCCTCTTTGGAGACTCAGGATTTGATCCAAAGCTCAGGAAGAGTTTGTGGAATGCACACGGGCTTGGGATCAGGCCAGTCATGTCTGTGTATAGATTTGCTTAGTATAACTTTGAAAAAAAAAATCATTAAGAAATCTTCTCACAGTCCAAGGCTTACACATCATTCCCATGTCGTTCCAGCAGTGAATTCTGTGGATTGCCCTTGACCAGTCACTGGGTCTCTCACAGGTCACTGGGAAAATGAAACACTGACCCCTCCCTTGCAAATTTTAATGTCTTTGTCCCATCTATTCTGTGTGGTTTGGCATAATCAAATATATTTTGAATGAGCACAGAGTGAGTCTACACAGCAGCAGTCTCGTATTAATTGGCTGTTATTTCAAAAAAAAATTTTTTTTGGAGTGTCTCTTGTGGGAATTCCATGTGCTCAGCCTGTCCAGGAGGCCTCCAGAGTTACTCAGAGGAGAAGAGCTGCCCTGGAGCTTCTCCAAGAAAGCAAACCCAAACCCAAACTCAAGTACCCACGTTGCAGACTTCACACTTCACCAAGAAACCTTCCCCTCCCGCTGACAAACAGCACGATTTGCCCTCTGAGGAGCCAATAAAACACATGTGGAGTGCACACAGGGGAAAACCACAGGGGCTGGACAACCCCCTCCAGGTGGCACCACTGAAAGGGAGGAGTTCATGGATCTGCAGAGCCAATGTTCCAGCAAAAACCTCTCCCTACCAACCTTTCCACCCCTTCTGAGCACAGTCCCCCACCCAAAGCACCCCAGGCAGGCACCAGCTGGCAGAGGGGGCGGCCTCAGCTCTGTCCCCACCAACCTGGGGATCTTCTGGGGACTTCCCTCCTCTCAGTCTGTTCCTCCAAACTGCCCAACCACGACCTGGGCGCTCCAGAGGAGCAGCTCTGCTCTCCTGCACCACCACATGACTCATCTGCAGATTCCAACCCAGGCCACAAACACCTCAACATCTCTTGGGCTGCCCTGGGCTTTGGGGTTTTTTGGTCAGCCAAGCACATCAGGCTGCATGTGCACAACTTTCTCTCAAAAGGGTTTGGCTGGAACACTTTTTAAGAGCATTAGTGAGAAGCACCCCCCACCACCAGCTCTGCTGAAAACCAAACTGGAAGAAAGAGAAGATACCAAAAGCATCTTACCAGTGGCTCAAAGGAGACCTGGGACAGCCTGCAGATCACGGCAGGGAAGGTGACATGAGGATATCTGGAACAAAGGATATCTGGAGGCCCCCAGAGGGGAGCTGCTGGCCCAGAGAAGGGGCTCTGGCGGGGCCAAGGGTGAACACAACAAAAGTTGCTCCTCTCCTTGGTTCCAACAGCCTCATCTCATCCCGCCGGGATACAACTGGAGTTCCAGCACGATCTCTCCCTTGCAGGAACAGTTTACACCAGCGTGTTGGGAGGGAGGCAGCTGGCACACAGCTCCCCTGTGGGTTGCCAAGACACAAGCAAACACTCAAACCTCTGATTAAAAACCCCTCCCGAAGCCAAAAGCCAAAGAGTTGTAACACCTGCGAGAAAGGCAGAGCTCATTAACTCAAGAATTTCCCAGCTTGTTAAGTGCTACATTTCTTGACAGTATTTCAAAAGCGGGGCCAAAAAAACATACCAACATCTGTAAGCAAACTCCAAACTAGCAAAAGAAACAAGAAAAAAACACTAAAAAAGCTCCCCCCACACATATGCACACCAAAACCAAGACAGCACAACAAGAAGAGGGAAAAAAACTAGTCAAACCACCAGCCCAGGGAGATACAGCAGAAAAGTTTGATGGTTTTTAATGAGAAACAGGTATCAAGGGAAGTGATTAACAACTTAAAAGTCAAAAAGCTTAGAGGAACAACAGAGTTTTAACCCCCAAGGGGAGGACAGTTTGTTCATTTATCTTCTCTAGGGGAAAAAAACCCTGGTCTGTTTAAGGACATTTCTACTTTTCTGATAGGTATCATACAAATGGACACCTAGAGAATCATTTGAGAGCTTGGATGTATTAAGTCACCAATCCTAAAGTCTTTCTTTTCAGCATTGTATAAACCACACATGGAACAACTTCAATTTTAAATAGGGTGCCACTAACCTTCCTCCTCCTGCCCTGGTAAAGACTCTCAAAATTGGAAGATATTACATAGAAACTGTGTTGCAATTCTTAAGCACATCAGGGTCAGACAAAGTTCAGTCTTCCCTTTGAACTCTCTTGCCTCCGTGGGCTATAGTCAAATTCTCAGTGTTATTCTAACATGGTTTTTAAAGTTTAATTTCCTTTCTGTGGCTTTGCATTATTAACATTATTGACGTTAAAAGCGATATGCAGAGCCCCCTTTTCATCTTCCAGAGAGCAGGGAAATATTTGTGGATTCCTCCCCTCCTTGCACTAATTAAAAACTTGCCTCAGTGACCTTCTCTAGTTGCTGCCCAAGGTCTTTGCTGCACGGAAGTCAAGGGGAGAGATCCTTTTTTCCCCCAGTGGAACAGGGATTTCTCTAATCCACCCTTCCCAGGAAGGGCTTTGCAGTTTAGCAGAGCAAGAAGTTCAGCTTCATCAAGAGTGTTTGGAATTGGTTCCCCTTGGGTCTGAGTCTCCAGTGCTTGACACGTGGTAATTTAAAACAGGCAAAGAGGAGTTTTACACGAGAGCAGAGCAGGGACCAGCAAAGGTTCTGCTTCAAATCCACCTCATCTGTACCCACCTAAACCTCTCCGTGGCCTTCTGGGAGTTGTTACAAAGATGTAATTTGGGGGTTGTATTTTTTTTCCTAAAAGCAAATTGGATTCTACACTCCAGCATCTACTGTGGGGGTACTTTTTTGGGATCTAACACCAAGTCAGGACAGTCACTACAGCTGGAAATTCTGGGCACCTGGCTGGGAATTGGGCCAATGCAGAGGAGTGTAAAAATATGGGATCCATGGGATCATTTCCCAGAAGGTATCTCAGTGACCCAGGCACCCAGATTAACCTCAGCTCTGAGCTTTGCTTTTTAAAGGAACAATAACAGCAAATAAGCAATAAGTGAATGAAGTGTTGAAAAAACAAAGTCAGACAGAAAATAAAATTCCATTCTCAAGTTCTCAAACCTGCTTTTTTAATTTATTTTTTTTTATGTGGATCTCCATCCTCATTCCATATTGAAGCACTAAAGTAACCTGAAAAAATCAGGTCAGCAAAGTGTGGCTTTGAGAGGGACTGGTGACCCTCCACCACATGGGGGAAAAAAATCAATATCAAGGTGCTCAGTTACTTCGAAAAATCTAGGAATATGCCTTCAGGCACCTCATTTTGCAGAATCTTTAGTTCTAGAATAAAAGAGAAAAAAAAAACAAAGCACATGAATCCAGTTAAGATCCTACAAAGCTTTTCTGCAGCAGCCACTGCTTGCCATAGGAAAGCAGAAATGATTCATCTACCTCTGAAGCACCGAGAAAAAAAAAAGGCACTTAACAGAACCAAGTTAGCAAGGACAGTTTGATGACAGTTTTTCCGTGATGACAGGCTTCTAAAAGATATGCCAGTTACAATAAATATTTCCAAATTAGATATCTGGCATTAAGTCGAGAGAGCCAAAGGCTTAAAGATGTCACATAACATAAACGCAGCTCTGTTTAACTTTGCAGCTTCTGGAGCACTGAAACCCTGGGCTTGCTCTCTCTCTATTTTCTTTTTTCCCTTTTCCTTTCCCTTTTTTGATATGCCAGAGCCATGACCAACCCAAGAAACTTCTTTTGCTCGGCTGTGACTAACGTTTATCATTTGTGTATAAAGTAGCCATTATTCAACCGAATGCGAATTCAGCAAGTGCTTTTAAAAATCACCCACCCCCCAGCAAGAACCGCAAAGCAAACAGCCGCCCACACCCCGGCTGGAGCATTGCCTCCGCATTCCTGAGCGCTGAATAACAGGAGCCTCTTTGAGTCTGGGCTGAGCTTTCTTGCTGCTCCCAAAGCCTTGGGAGAGACCTTCCCCTAGTCCAGGATCGATGCTGCGATGGCAGCTGGTGTCACACCTCAGATTCGCTTTAATTCCTTGCTAAGCGGAGGTTAAACGTGGTTTTTCACGCTTAAAAAAGGGGGGAAATTGTCAGATTTAAATACATATATGTGTGTGTGTGCATATATAAGCATTAAAGAGAACAAGTCTCTCATATGTGTTGCTGAAAGAGGTCTCAGATCCAGCTCCTGGGTGATCTTGGTCCAAGATGATGCCAAAGATGATGCCACATCCATCGTCACTGGTCCAGGCATGAAAGCCAAACACGACACCAAAACGGGAGAGACCCACCCAGAAGTCATTTCTCCACTCAGGAGGAAAAAGGTCCCTTATTCTGGAGGGAGTGTGAGCCCCAGGGAGGCTGGATTTGGGCTGCAGGTCCCTGCTCGTGCAGGAGGGAATGGGATCTGTCTCTAGGTCTGAGCCCACCTCTCCTGCTCTGCTCACCTCCCCCCACGAGGCCTCCTTGCACTGCTGGATTTCATATGGCTCTGGGGAATGGGGGCAGCACACACAGCTGCTCTGGGCTAAAACTGGACAAATATCCTGAGAAAGGAATAGCATCCCTGGCTGGAGAGCAGGGAGGGCTCACGCAGCCTCCAGCAGCTGCAGAAGCAATTTGGGGCTGTGCCCCCCCACTCCAGGAACCAGACCCTTGGAGTAAAACCACAAATATTCCCTAACGCTGAAATCAAGCCACAGCGAAATTCTCAACAGCAGGCAGATAAATTGCTTTTGTTTAAAAAAAAAAAAAAAATCACTTCTTTGCCCAACATGAAGTTCAGAGTCGGTTCTCAACTCCCATCTGCTCTGTGGGCAAGGAACAGCCCAAGCTGTGAGGTGGGACAGGGATGGGAACAAACTATCCCCCCAGTGTCCTGGAAATGCCAATATTCTGCTCCACACTTCCAGGGCTGAGAAGGGGACACCTGGTAGAGAAGTTTTGCCCCACAGTTATTTCCATAATCAGCTGGATTTGAAGATCTTTCCCAGCAAACCAAAGAACTCTCTTGAATTTACATCCTGTATTTTTCCTTTTATTTTTCAGCCCATGTAACACCTCCATGCTATGGAACAGTTCTGGAGTAAAGCATCACCATCCACTGCTGTACCACAACCTGCATGTCCATCTATTTATTTATTAGGCTGAGAAAAGAGTCCAACACTTTGGGTTTGCTGCTTTACTCACTTCATTCATGTTATGCCTTAACTTGATGGGACTTTTTGAATTCTTTGAGGCAAAAAGAAAAAGCCAACAAATTCAATACTAAAGACATTTAGAAAGGCACTGCCGTTTTGAGTAAAACTGGGTAAAAATCAGCAATTTTTTTTGCTGTAGAAGACAGTCAACCATCCTATGCTTTGAGTTGCATAAAGTCCAGAGACTTTATTTTCTTTTGCTGCTGCCTTTGCCAAGATCTTTACGGGAAGGCCTGGAAACTCCTCTGATGCATCACAGGCCAGCTTTGATCCACGGCAGGTACCCAAATTGCTGAGCCAATATGATAATCCTCTATTACTAAACCCATTTTTTCCCCCCAAAAAAACCTTGACTCACATTCAGGCTGAGGAAACAGGATGTTCCTTTTTGCAGGACCTGTCACCACCACTCCCCAGCCAGCAAAAAAATTGCTGGAGAGAGGTTCCCCCAGGCTCTTCCCATGGGAATGTTTGGCCCACCTTCCTTCCTCCTCTCCCCTTCATGTGTCTGACTGTGAGCAGATTTGCTCCAATTTTTGCTCCAATAAAGCCTAGGAATTTTTCTCCATCAAGAATGAGTCCAGGCTTCACATAACAAGTTATTTGGGTGAATAAAAAAAAAATAAAACAAAAAAACAGAGAAAGTGTAAGTGGATAGAAGAAAGAACTTGGGTTAACTGAGTGAAATGATTCTGAGGAAGTTCTATTCTCCCTTTATTGATTGAGGGAGTATCTAGCACTTCTCCTCCTAGAATGGTACCAACACAATCAATAGCTGTCCAGAACTGTCAGCTGCTGCTAATTTACACTTCCATAGTTGCCATCTGCTCTTCAGCCCATTGTAACAAAACCCACCAGCCCAGGATCTTTAACCAGCACTGGCAAAACAAAACTACTGAAAGGCAGAAATTTCATCCGTATCCCCCATGGAAAAGGCAAACATTTAATCCAGTTATGGTTTCACCACTCCAAATTGTTCAAGTTTCATTCACACAGCCAGGAAATCGTGTTGCAGTCTCTCTTCATTCCGATTTACCAAAATCTTCCTGCATTTCGGGGAGAAATGAAAGATGCTCATTGACCTCTTAGGTTAATTAAGACCTGACAATCCCACACAAGACAAAAAAACTAAATGATCCTCATCTGCCTGAGTTCCTGAATGCTTCCTATCATTTTCAAAGTACAATTTTATCTTCCCTCACGGAGGAAAGAGATTACACTAAAAGCAAGTGTCACTCAGGAGGATTTCCTTGTTCTTCTCAGAGTATTCAGAAAATTATTTTTGAATTCATGCTGTTGGTTTGCCATTAGAAATTTATTTTTTTTATAAAGCTGCATATTATTTCCCTTTGAAATCCCTGCTGGTAAAACACAGCACCATGAAAAACTGCACCAGAAACAAGAGGAACTAACTCATTGTTTACACCCAACAGTTCAAGCATGTAGTAGGTGTGCAGTGATGGAATTTAGTCCTTCAGAACTGCTTCCCAAACCCAGGCAGTTCCTACAGCACAGGGTGCAAAGCCCAGATTTGATCAGAAAAGAAGGCAAGAGATCAAAGATTCCACAAACTGGATGACAAATATCCAACTGTATGAGTCACTCCAAACAGAATCAGCATGATAATGCTGAGCCCTGTAGCCAGGATTATACCCATGATGGAAACAATGGGACATATGGGCACAAGGAATATTCCTCTTTCTTTAAAACTGCCTATTGTTTAAGAACAAAGCAAACCACATCCAAATACATCTGGCATCAACATCTAACGTTTTGAAAGCTGATCCTTCTTTTCAACCCCCCCCCCCCAGAAAAAAAAAACCTGTACATCTGAGTATCCCATAAATTTTGCTGCAGCACATGATGGGCCTGGACATTTTCTGGAGGAGGAAGTGAACACAGGCATTGTCCTGCTCACCCCAGGCTGCTCCACCAGGAGCCAACTGGCCCAACCCCACCACCTTCCTTCCCTTTCATGCGGCCCAGGGCGAACTTTCCCTGGGAAAGATGGTGGCTGGAAAAGGCCCCGTTGCTCCCTCAAAGGCAATTCAGCCAGGGTGCATCCTCTCCCCTGCTCAGATCTGAGGAGAGTCTGGGAAAGAGGGCAGCTGGGAGCTGGCCGAATATTGCCCTGGAATGCAGTGGCAGGCAGCTCTTAAACCACATTTTTCCCTGCGGGAACGGCACTGCCGACAGGAAACGTGCTGCCCAGAGGATTAACAGTAAGGAATATGCTCCTACAAAGCACTGGAGATAACACAAGCTACTGCATGTGTGCACCCAGGAAATCCAGGGATTCAGAAAACACTGGAGAGCTTCCTCACTGTCACTGTGTTACACCCTGGCTGCGCCTCCTTCCTGACTGAGGGACCCCAAAGAGAAACAAGGCGACCCTAAAACTTCCCCGGAGAAAGGAGACACGATGCACAGCACGGGCAGGGTTACTCAGGGACAAGCCTTGACAGTCCCCACACTGCTGAGAGGAAGAACAGGGCCCACTGAAGGGCCAGTCAGGGCAAGCTGGGCACTAATTCCCATTTGTCCGTGGGATTTTGAGCAGAAACAAGCCAAAAGGTGTGGGAGCAGGGTCCCTTTTTCTCAGCCTGCATGTGAATGCCTTGCTCCCAGGGTGCAACTCTGGTCCCAGTATTGCTTTCATCGAGAAATGAAGTGGAAACCAATCACGTGGCCATTTTAACCAGCTTTCCTCCAGCTAATGTGCTTCCAGGTTGTGCTGGACCCATGGAAAAAAAAGGAAGTTTTTTGGGCAGAGCTTGAAGGGTTTCTACATTTCTTTGAGCTTTCTCCTTGCCTGGTCAAAGCTGCAGGTTGGGGTAGGTCCAGAAAGTGCAGACACTTCCCTGCACACACCCAAACAAAGTGCACGTGTGTGTGGCAAGGCTGACACTTGGAAGAGGCATCTCAGCTCCCACAGGTCTTGGGGAGTCACCTCACACTGTGAGACCATCCAGGCAGCCCAATATCTAAGGATCTAAGCTTTCCAGACCTTCCAAATTCCCCTGTGGGTGTAATATTAAAGGTGCACACACAGTTCTGCCCCAGAAACCCTGACTAGAAACAGAACAGCCTTAAGGTTTGCCTGCAAAGTTTGTATCACAATTAACAACGAGCTCTGTGTTGGAGACTGTCCACACAATGACAATAAATAAATAAAAGAGCTTCTAGTATTAATCACCTTTGACAATTTATACCACAACAGTTTATAATCTCATCTACTTTAATTCCTCCAAAGTTCATTTTGCAGTAGATTAAAATCAAGAATAAAGCAAATAGAAGATTCCACATAATGGCAACTGAGGAGTACAAGCACTTTTTCTCTAACCAAACTGACAACACTGGAGAGGGACCCTGAAATAACAGGCACAGGAAACTTCTTCTGGACCTCAAAACCACTCAGGTAAATGCTAAGTGACTCATCCTTCTGCTCACAAACAGCACCATCACTCCACCAGGTCTCTGAGCATCAGCCTATCAACCAAAAGGCATCTTTCTGATTATTCCCTGGATTTCAGTTTTTCAAGCATGGGAAGCTCAGGGGAACCAGCCTCAGTTGAGCACCATTCTGCTGATTTAATACTCAGCTGGAATTTGGGATTCTTAAGCCACCTGAGGATCACTCTGCCATCACAAGATGTACTTAAATACATATTTCAGTGCCCTGCACAGCCCCAACAAAGGATGCCAAGAGAAAGGCAGATGCCTTCTGCTGCTTTAAACCACACGGGGCGAGGGAAAATTCCCTGCATCTCCTCGGAGCGTGTGCTCCTGACTGAGCCTCCAAACTGGTTTGCTTTGCTAAGCACTTGTAAAGCATATTTCAAATAGTTATAATCTTGAGGTCTCCTCTAACATTACCACAATGTATATTTATTAAGTGAAAAGCACGTGCCCTGCTACCAAACAGTTATTTAACATTCATTACAGCTTGTCCAAGCAAGCCTGCCATGCTCTGTAACCATATTCTTGCCCTCAGGGCAGAAATGCAAAGTGTAGCTTGAACCAACAAGACGCTGTTCTGTCCTGAATTTACCCACAAAAGAAATACTTGAAGGATTGTTAATATCTGCCTTTCCCACACCCCTCCTGAAAGTGTAAAATCCTCCTTAAGTAAAAAAGAAAGACGACTCGGAAGGAATATGGCAGATCTGAAATTTCTGGTTTTCCCAAAATTGTGGCAATCACACTCAAATCCCAACTCTGACTTGCTGCTCATGAGCACAGCACAGGGGAGCTTCTTCCCACCCAACACTCTTCTCCTCCTCAAAAGTGATGGGGTTTTGTAATGAAGCCTTCTCAGACACCCTCCTGGGCAATTTTCCCACCTTCCTACAGCAGTCCATCCTATCCCATCCAAACTATTTCTCAGTGGCATCAGAGGTGCTAAAATAATAAAAGGATTTTTTTCTAGGTGGGAAGGGTCAAACCTCTCGAGTCACGTGCCAGGGCTGCCTCTCCAGAGGAGTTTGGGAACTTTGGTTTCCAGAGAGTCAGAAGTGTCAGGCCATGGGGACACCCATGTTCCAACATGCTCCCTTCCCATCCCTCTCAAATCACGAGGCAAACCACAGACTTTAATTTAGGCTGAGGCAGCAATACAGGATTCAGCTTCACAAATGCCTTTACCCTCTTGGAGCTGCTCTCAGAAAGCTCCTTTGAAGGAGCACAACCTACAAGGGCACATAAACCAAAACATAAAAAAACCCATCGTGGGACAAAATTTAACATCACCTGATTTAACATTATTTGGTGGGGGGGTTCTACAGGTAAATTTTATCTCTAGTGAAAAAAAATATAAATTAGAAGACCTCCCCAGAATTAAAGACCCCCACAACTCTGGATAATCTAGTTTTAAGGCCTTCTCAAATTTAATTTCATTCCACTATAAGAAGAGAAACCTCATTGATAAAAGGTAATTTTCTAAACACAGTGTGTCAAGACCACTGTAAAGCAATTAACTGTGTAAAGCTTGGTGAAAATATATCCACAAAACCAGTTTAGGGCAAAGAAAAAGTCTTAAAAATATGTAAGAATTTCAATCCATTTTTTTTTTTTTGTTAAGGCAATGACTGAGTGAGATCTGAATGCCAGCAGGGTAAGAGTGTGTTTATTGAAGGGGAAAAAGGGAATGCTGCAGGATTCATCAGCCTGGCCAAGAGAGGTAAAATGAAGCAATGCTGTAAAATGACACCAGGGCCAATTGCAGCTGAAATGGGGTACCTTTTTTTTTCTAATGTGAGGAGACTACTAGCTGTTAAAAAAAATGAAAGAACACCAGTGGAATCTCTGTCTTGGTATTTTTAAATAAAGACAGGATGCATTTCTGAAAGACCCACTTGTGCAGGTTACTAATTCCAATACAGAGGTCAAAGCTCTGCCCACAAGTCTGATTTAGAAGTGCACAATTTACAAGGTATTAGAATGGGTGATCTTGTTGCCATGAAGATAAAAAGAGGCTCTCAGAACTACAGCAAACTCTGCACAAGGCAGCAGCAGAGACAGAAATGGGATTATGCCTTTTAATGGCCATCTCCTACCAGACTAAATCCTTGGTGTAACACGAAGCCACATCCTCACTCAGACCCAGAATGTTTCCTTTTGGTTTATGTTTGCTTGCCCACAGAGATGTGATTACTGGACACAAAGAGTTAAACTGATTATCTGATGTTCCACTTTCTTTAAAACCCAAAGAATAATATTAAGTAGATATTTAGTGAGCAGACTGCAGTCACTGCAAGCTGAAAAATCACTTTAGGAGCAATCCTCTCCAAAATGCTTTCAGACTCCAAAGGAGCAGCGAGCCCACTGTTAAACAGAGCTGCTGTGAAGAGCAAAAAGTAAAATAAAAGCAACATCACTGCAGAGAGGTGCATCTGATAACAGCTCAGGCAATGCCACAGCCACCCAGGAGCAGCTGCAGACCTCGGGAAGGGAATCATAGGGTTAAACTCAGACGTGATTAGTTCCACTGACTTACACGAGGCTCAGTGTGGCAAAACTCTTGAGAACATGTCGTGTGAGTGTGGTGGGACCACTGTCACTCATCCCGAGGGTGCACGGGGCAGAAGAGCTTCCTACAGGGAAAGGGATGATCATGGGGAGCTCTCCTGCAGGACTGAGCCCATGGAAATCTGAATTTAGTATTTTTTTTTAAAAAAGCAGTTCTTAAGGTGGAGAAGGTGATAAAAAAACCCAAACAACAGCGTGCACAATCCCCCCAACAAAATTTCAGTGTTCACGTTTGGGGATAAACCTTCTGCTTGCACCCCTCCCCTGGAGAAAAAAAATGAAGACAAAAACAAACCACGAAGGGAAGGAAGGAAAAACCTCACGATTTTTTAAGTTTGTTTTAGGCCTATTGCAGCAACGGTTTTACTCAGCTTTTATCTGCTTTTGTGGGGTTTTGTAAAAGCAAAGTGCTCTACAGACAAGCAGCAAAGGGTTTTATGGAGCAGAGTCCTTTGTTGCTGATGGAAATCAGAGACAGGTGTTGAGGGCAGCACGGACAGTAATTGCCATGCACGGGGAACCTGGGAAGCAGCAATACCAAAGTCCCTGAGCCTTTATTATTACAGAGATAGCTGTAAACTTCTGCCCCAGGCAGAGACCAGACCGGTCCGTGAGAAAATCAGCTCTGGTGATGACTGTGGTTCACACACATATTGTAATAAACACTTCCAGATTTCATGTCTCCCAGCATCCTATGACTGTTATTCATTATTTGCTAAGAGATGACAGAAAGCAAAGTCTAATCAACAAAAGAATAGAAAACTCCACAGCTCCCCCCCTCTCCAGAATCCTCAGCCTGCCTTTGCATAGCTCCCTCCAGGGTGCAAGTCAAGGCTGTTTTTCCTCTCTGCCTTTCCAAGAGAATAAATGAACAAGTTGAACAGCTTGTGATATTTGCATGACTGGAGAGAGATCATCAGAACAGTTTGAACAGCCAAAGCCTAAATGGCTCACAAGTAGTAAAAAGCAGTGACAAAGTGCTCTGAAGACCCTCACACCTTGCTGGAAGTTACTCCAAGTGTTGTGGAAGGAATCTGTAATGAAGAGCAAGCCCTGTCATTTCCACAGTGGGCTCTTTCTACTTATTCCCAGCTTAGAGATAATCCCACTTTTATTAGGTGCTGATCTATCACTTTAAGTATTGCTATTGCACTGAGAGGAAGAGACCAAATGCCAGAGAAGGAGGTTTTAGCTGAAATAATCTCCTGAAGGGCTTCAGTGAAGGCAAAAAGACAAGGAAAGTAATGCTGTGTTGATTAGAGCTGCATGTGGACACCACCACCAATATGTTAGATTATACAAGATTCTCTTGATGTGACTTAAAGGAATAAGATTTTAAGAAGTATATTTTCAGCACGCTCCAGGCACAGTTCCTGTCACTGCCATTTGCAGAATATTCCATATTCTGGAATATTCTCATCTCTGGCAAAATGTGCAGCTCATTTTGAACGGGTTAAAGAGTTATAACGTTTCACACCTGTACTGTCCAGCACATCTGGGCAGCAGATTATTGCACCTGGCAGGATTAGGCAATCTCCAGGTGATGTTGCCTCTTGTACAATTAGCTTATCTGTGTGCTGATAAACGCCTGAATTGCAGGGCTGAGGAGAAGGAGGAGCATTTCAAGGGTTGCTCATTGTTGCACAAGGGTCACAGGGCCGCTCACGTTCTGCACGGAGCCCGGCAACACCCAAACACTTCTGCACCCACATTTCACTTTGTTGGAACAAAGCACGGTTAAAAAAATTCTTTCAACACTCTGGAGAAGTGCCAGACTGAGGGTACCTCAAGAGCTCAGGTTGTTCATTAAAGGACATGGCCACTAATGGGCTACTTACCTTCCACAATGAGCACCGTTTAGTCTCGTTTTAAAGGGGACATCAAAAGGCATAAAGGAATCTGCATCTTCAGTGTTTGTCACCTCAGAGGCGCCTTCAGCGCAGCCACCAAATGGCCAACTGCGCTGGCTTTTTGCATGTGGTTAGATGCCTATTCACCATGAAATCATGACATACCTACGGGCCTCTGAAGCCACAAACTTGTATTGAACAGTCCCCGAGAAACTACCAGTCATCGGTGTGGGATGTGAGGAAACGAAACCCTCCATCACAGTCACGCTCTTCAAAGCCCAGTGGTTCACCCTGTGAGTAACATTCCTGCAGTGGTTTGGAGGTAACAAGAACTGCACTCATTGAAGTGGAAACCATAAATAAAATTGTGTTACTGCTGTACCATTATCATAATATGCAGAGATACGACAGTATGAAAGTACATGGAAATTAGATAATTCAGAGTTGTCGTTTCTGTTAAAATTAACTTGGCCTCCAAGTGACATTAATGAGACACAGCAGCACAGCCAGAGACGTCTGCTCAGTCCAAATCCACTCTGCCATTTATTGGCATATCAAGAAAATATTTGGGTTTAAAGTACAAGATAAAAAATTATTGACAAATAAAAAAGCAGGGGTTATTGCTCTCTCAACTTCCACCAACATACTGCCCCTTGCTACACCACGCTGGCGTGGCAGCATCTGCCAACTTATTCACAGCCTGGGAAAAACCAGATTGAAAATTCCCAAAGGAATGAAGAGCAGCTTCATCCCCATAAACTGCTGCACGACATGGATGTGGTTTCCTCAGTCACCTTCTGCAGGCCCTGAAAACTACTGGGGTGGATATAAATATACACAGATTTGAAACACTTGACTTGCTCTCTCCTCCTCCTCCTCCTCCAGCCTTTTGTGCCAGGAGATAACACTAGAAAACAAAACTGGAGAAAGGTTATGCTCTCAGCAAGCCTGTACACTGCATTCCCAAAGGATTGCCAACTTCAGATTAAGCAGCAGCCCGTGGTAGCTATAAAATAAACTATGCATAGCAGTTTTTGTGGACCAAGAGACATGTCTGTCTCCTGGTTATTCCAAAGTACCTCTGAGTAACCACACTTGCTGGGAAAAAAAAAAAATTAAAATTAAATTTAAGAAAAAGTCCCGCACTGGCTCCAACTCAACGTGAGGTGCAATTTTTAACAGACAGGAATAAGTTATTGAATCACTGGTAGAAAAGTTATGGTCTGGGTTTTGAAATAAGCCTTGTCTTCTAAAAATAATCCTTGGGTGGTTTAATTTATAGCAATACATTACATAGGCAGTTACACTGGCCCGACTTTTGGCCAGTTTTTGACAACACTCAACCCTTAAATGAGCCTAGAAAAATATTCTCCACAGCTCCAGGCAGCACAGAGACTGCAAAGCAAAATTAAGGCTGAAACAGAATATAATTTGTAAAATCAAGAGTGATCCTAAAACAAAAGGGCAACGAAGTCTTTTAGGCTTTCCCAGTTCCTCTCTCACAGTGGTGTGAACTCAGAGCTGCTCTGCACGTGCAGAAATGTCTCACAGGTTAAAAACATGTGACTTACTGGACTAATAACAAAAATCAAATCCCACTCAGGCTTCAAACCCAAGCACATCTCTGGCTGGGTTGATTTATACATTGTCACACTGAGTGTGACACCTTTGCTCTCCTAACAGAGAACCTTTCTGTTCCTTTCCTTGCCCTCCCAATAACCATCTTTCCCTGTTGTTTAAGGTTCTCAGCCGCAGGAGAAGGAAGAAAAATAACATTTAAACAAAAAAAAAAACCCACCACCCAACCCCTAAACAAATAAAGAAAGAAAAACACCCCCAGGAGAAGGGAAGTCACAAAGGCACAAAATTAACCCACAGTCCCTGGGCAGCTGCAGCTCAGGAACAGCCCCAGCCCAGGCCCTTCCCCAGGAGGGATGGAGGAATGTCACATCCATCCCCACTAACTATTCCTCCCCTGTGGAATTCCCTCTCCCTGCTTTTATGCACTTAAAGCAACTCTGATTAGCATTGGAGCTGACTGGAACAGCATTATCCCATTATTTCATTTATGCAGGCACATGTAGCACTGAACAAGGGCTATTCAGATTTTGTTCCAATGGTAAGAGATCATCAGCTTTTTTTTTAAAATGAAGTTACAATACTTTTTCTCCACAGAATGATTAATTAAATACCAGTTTCCACTTGAAGCTAATTCTATAGGATACAAGTTTTTACTTATTTATAGACACATATTAAAAAGTTAAATATATACACAGATATCTAACAAAATATAAAATGCACAAAGAATTGTCCTAAAACTTTTAATGGCCTCTCTCCAGTCCTAAACTTCCTGCTCTCCTCTTTCTATTGAAGTGCAAAGGCTGTCAAAATGTACCTGATCAATGGCTTCAAGCACAACCACATCTTTCAACCACTATCAGATAAACTGGAAACATATAAACTTTGAACACAAAGTCAAACTCAAAAGCCAAATTAATAACAGACCATTAATGCTCATTAGCTCTACCTCCCACCTTTCCTCTTTCTTCTGGAATAGCTGTCCTGCCAGTAGAGCAGAAACTCTGAAATGCCATCCTAAAAATAGAAAGCAAGAAAAGAGGGGAAAAAAAAAAGGGGGGGAGAGGGGGAGCAGGAACTGAGAGAATAAGCAGAGTGAGAAACTCTGTAATATAAAACTGTCTCCAGCTTCAAAGACACCAGCCAATCATAATCCAATAAATGCCTTTTTTTTTTCTAAAATCAGAACACTCAAATGTCTATTTTTATTCCTGTTTAGAAGCAGCTCTCTCAGCAGGGCTTTCGAACCAGCAGAGCCTGGCATGCAAAGCAGTGACTGACAGAACTCCATTTCAGGCCATCACTTCCAAGGCCTAAACTTGTTCCCTGGGTTCCTTTGTGCCTGGCACCACGAATTCCAGCCCAGACCCCCCAGGAAACACATGGAGAAGCAAAGGGAGGGAAGAGAGGGGGTGCTGACATGGAACTATTTAAGGGTGCTCCCTTAAACTCTACACACAATTCCATCTAAATGGCCACACAGCTCTTCCAACACCCTCAGACATATATTTTCTGTGTGCAACCATCAGGAACTTGCAATATGGGTAGGTTTGAATTTAAGATGGTTCTTCTGTCACTCAGACATCCCTGGGACCCTGAGGGTACTGAAAAACCAAGGGAATAAGGAGCTGTGCTCATACCAAGTCTGGAAAATCTGGAAGGACAATGAAATATCGCCTGAGCATCCAAGGAGGTGCATCCTCAGCACTTCCTTTGTGTGGAGGTTGCCCAGAGAAGCTGGGAATGCCCCTCCAAGTGTTCCAAGTCAGGCTGGAAGGTGCTTTGAATAACCTGACCCAGTAAAAGATGTCCCTGGGCATGGCAGGGAGCTGCACTAGGTGAGTTTGGAAAGTCCCTCCCAATCCAAACCATTCTGAGTCTTTGATTCTAAAATGATAGAGCCTCTTCCTCTGTTTAACTGAAAATTAGTTTTATTAATAGAATTATCCACATGTTATGAATTATTGGAATAACTCAGAAAAAAACCAGCTTTTGAACCAGCTTTGGTTTTCCATCCAGAGCCTGGGAATCTTCCCATGGCCCTCTCAAGAGGAATGGCACTTCAAGTCTGGGATATGGGACACTGTCTGCCACCTAAATGTTGCTTTGCCTCTGCCCCCAACAACCTCAGGTAGGTCAACCCAGTTCTCAAGACTTCACTCTCCCCATCAGCAAAAGGGGGTAAAAATCCTTCTGATATAAAACACTTCAAGGTCAGACCTATGGTGTAAAATGAGAGGTCACAAACAGGGGGTGGGAAGACCACAATGAAAAGATCTTCAAAAGGACTCAATGAATATCATACAGCAAAGATTTATGATTTTTTTTAAATGGGAGCAGCTGACAGCATTGGAACTTAATTGTTATCCTTTAAAGAAAGTAACCATTAAAAACACACAAGGGCTGATGCAGAGGCTGTTTTGCTTTTAGCTTATCTAAGTAATGATCATCACAAAGGTTACTTCTCCATCCTTAATTTTCGTGAGGAGATACATCAAATACACTGTTTCCCACAGCAAGGCTTCAAGTTCAACCTGCTCCAACAGCTTTGAAAAGAGCATTTATTTCAAACTTGTAAATGATTTAAAAGAGAACCCTTAATTAATAATGCTGTTTCCAGCCAGATGGCCAGCTATTAGTTTTCAGTCATCTCTTTCAGAACAATTCCCCACAAGTCTTCAGATGCAAAGGAGTTTTTAAAGCAACACAAAACAAAAAGACACAGCTACAGGTAGAGAAATTTCCTTTTTTTCCAACTGCTGTTGCCGTGGTTGTAAAATTCCAACAGCGACAGCACAACTGCTTGACAGCCACATATTTGTTTCATTTAGCATTTTGTATTTGGATGGCATTAAATTCCCATATGGTTATATAATGTTACTGAACTAAGAACATGAGGCTGCATGTACAGAGCTTCCCCTGGACCTGTGCTAACAGACTCCAGACTCGAGCTGGGCAGCAGAACTCTGGGGTGTGATGTGCACCAACCAGTCAAAATATTCCGTGTGTAAGGGAGGCACCAGCACAGAGATGAACAGATAAAAACCATGCAAACCCGGGGAAGGTTTACCACTAAACATCTGTGGAATTCCAATATCCCCCCCCTGACGTAGCACCCGCATATTTGCAAAGAAAGTCTCCAGCAGGAATTAAAACTGCTTTCTTAGGATGGAAGGGAGGCTGAACAGCAACAGAGAGCTTTTGAAAGCAGCAAGGTAATGCACCAGGTTTTTAAAAATATCAAGATTTCACAACTATAATTAAATTCTCTGACAGGCCAGTTGGATTTGGGAGGTAGTTAAGAGCAAGGTACAAGCAGTAATACAATATTTTGCTCGATGCTACACAGTGTTGTGGAACAAAACCTGATGTTTCCAGTCTTCCCTAAACCACAGTGTACATCCATTATGCAGCAATCCACAACTGAAAACAGATCTTTATTCAGTTATGACTGGGGGAAAACAAACAGGCAGCTGCAACTCTATAGGTGAACTTTCAGCCTATAGTTCTACCAAACAAGCAAAGCCAGGCTTGGGGAAAAAGCTTCAATGATCAGCTGTCTACCTACACACAAGTTATTTATGGCATCTAATTCAGAGCAAAGCTCAGCACGGTTTGCAGACTGCCAGGAGACTCTTGCTGGCGACAGAAATCAGCTATAAAGTTGTGTTAGCTTTGATAAGCAGACAGTGATTATCTGCTTTTTAAAATTTGGCATTTAGTTGTTCTGTAAAGCTTGCTGCAGCCACAGTGGTTTTAAAATCTGGTTTGAGCTTTCTACCATTCTAAGTCGTCCCTCTGCAAGAACTGGCCACTAAAAAAAAAATTAAAAAAAAAGAGAATTTTTAACAGAACACATAAGAAACATTAACATTAAACAGGCCAACAGGGCAGTTTTGACTTATGGTGAAGCTTACATTGAGTAAATCAGGTAAATTCAGGCCCAAGAAACAGATATGGAAGAAGATTAACCAAATTATATGTGATTGTCACCATTCTAAGCTCATGAAACTCCTGCAGGGGGTCTCCAGAGCCCACTGGAGTTTGGCTTGAAGGTTCCAAGCCAACATCAATAGCTATGCTAGACCTTTCCTGCTGTTGGGAAAGCAAGGACAGCTGTTATTAGCAGACCTTGTGCTCTTCTGAGTTCTAGGCCTGTAATTTTGGGTGGGCTTTATGCAGGAAACCTTCCTCCTTCCTGTGCTTGTGTAGCTGGGAATGGGGCTCAGGGAAAAGCACTTTATAACAAGGGCTTCACCACTGGTTAAAACGCTAAAAATAAAATAATAATAAAAAAATAATAAAAATAATAAAATAAAAACAACACCAACACAGTGAGAAAAGCCAGATATCACCTTCTGCACAGGATCAGGGGCCACTGCCAGTGGTACCTCAGCTCCAAATGTGGAGGGTCTCTGCCAAGCTCCATCAGTGCCCATCAGAAAACCCTCAGTGAAACAGGAGCAAGAGCTCCTCTGAAAATGAAATGTTTTCCAGAGAAGTATTGTTTTCATCAAACTTCCAACTCAATCCTGCCTGGCTTCCTGCCACATTTCCAGCCCAGGGGCTGACGAGTCCCAGCCTTGGTGGGACTGGAGCCCCCAGGTCTCACAGGCTCTGCTGGGAAGGCTTCAAATCCCGCAGAGAACAACCCACAGAAACCCCAAAAGCCCTGCCTTGAAAACAGAGGAGTGGATAATGTTCAACCTACAAACACCTCACTCCTCGTTTTTCAGTTCACTGCCCTCCTGTGCTGGCCTGACTCTGCTTTCCCTTGCATGGAAATCAGGGGTAAATCTACTGAAATCCATGTAACCACGCACATGCAAAAAGAGTGGGAAAAGATTCCAGACTCCAGCTGCTTATTAGCCTTTCTTTTAGACAAAGAGTGCTTTTTAAATACTGATATAATTTTTCAGATACTGTTACACGTGTGCTACAAACCATCTGAGTCAAGGGGAACAACAATTTGTCCAACAAACAATAAAAAGGACCTTTCTGTGAAGTTCCATATTTATGGAAACCACAGACTTTGTATCCCTATGAAAATAACCACATCTGGTCTTTCTGAGAATAACAAAACTAAAGGTGCTTGTAGTTGGGTCTTTGTCTTCCCACCCAGCAACACTGAAAATCCAGTTATGGAGGGAAAGGAAAATTGGGGAAAAGGGGATTTTTTAGCTGTTAAATAGATAAAGCAACAACAGCTTCACATTCAACACAGAAACAGAGGCATTCTCAGTGCCACACTTCTTCCTCTAAGCCCAATATTTTTGTGAACTTTAACTGTTCTACATTTGTAAGTGAATTTCTCTTTTTGTAGTCAAGCAACAAGAGCAGGAAGGACAAAGTTTCTCCTCTGTTTTTGTGAAAAAAGAGAGTCAGTACCAGCATCCATCACTCAACCAGTGCTGGCTGCAGCTTCACCACAAAGGAGGAAAGTTCTGTTCTGACTTCCTTTTCAGAAGAGGTTGGGTTACGGTTAATGAACGTCACCAGCTCAAAGATAAACTCTGGCCTTTCCTATGACACCATTTGTAAGGAAAAGTTTGCTGAAATTTTCAACCACAAATGATAAAGTTTGCTAAAGATGGTTTAACCCACTACCTTGACTCTGAGACTCCTTCCTGAGGATCCTGCAGCCTGGAGGAAGCAAGAGTCCCAGGGAGAGGGATCAATCTCTTCACACCTCAGCTCCTGACACCTCATCCCCTGCAATCTTCTCTCCAGGATTCACACCCTCACTTTTCCTAAACTGGTGCATATTCCTCTGGAGATGGAGAAGCAGCTGCTCCCATCCATGGCTCAGAGCCCACCTGTGCCGAGGGTGCAGGTGCTCCAGGACAAGGTGGGCACACCCAGCACAGCTGCACCACCTGAAACCTGCAGCTTCTTTGCCCTCCTGACCTCAGTGCTGAGCAGCAAGCGAGCTGCAAAGGTGTTTCTTGTGACACATAACATTTATCAAGATCACCTATTCACCTTTCCTAGACTTACACGGGTTATTTTTCTAACAGGTAGGTCTTCCTGGATTTTTAAGCATGTTCTTACATGAGGTTCACCAACAACTCCTCCCAATACATCAAAAATCTCCCTGCACCACACACAGCCATGTAGGACAGAGAAACCCACCTTGCTGCTGCATGAACAAATCTGGATTAGGTTTAAGAGGCTCCTTAGCTGACAATGAAGTTTTCCTACTGGAGCTCAGATGACTCCTGGGTGATCCCCTACAATGCAGGGTGTTATTATTTTATTATTTCTTACCTGGCTGGGCTCTTCTGAAGGTAAGGGTTACCCCTGGGTTTGTTTGTTGGGGTTTTTTTAATAACCATTCACAGAGTAGTTTATTTCTGCTCACATTTGGGATCTCTGCTTCTGAAGGAACACAGAAAGAGCTGTGGCTTTGTGTTCTGTTTGTGCAGAGCCACAACACCAGGAGCAACCAAACTTCCCCGCTCACCCAAACGATGGCAAAGAGAGATGTGTGAACAAACAAGGATCAGGTCTAAAAGGCTTCAAAACGCCTTTAAAACCAGTATTAACTGCAACAATCCACACATTATTGTCTCCTGGGTTGCACTATCACTGACAGGAGCCCAATTATTACCAATTTCCTCGTCTTTGGTCCAAATGGAATTAGCAAACATTTGCTGAACTTGGTGGAGTCCACCTGCTGGAACTGCAGTGCCTGGGTAAGAATCTCTGCCCTGGCTTTATTCTCCTCTCTCCCATCTCTCCCTCCACTGCCAATCAAGCAGCTCAGGACTGGAAAAGGCTTTTTACACAACACATCAAGGCAGGCAAGGACAAAAGTTAATTAGGACTATTCATAAGCCTTTACTGGAAGAGAGTGCTGCATCCCATCCCTGAAAATTTAATTGCACTCAATAGAGAAAAGCTAAAAAATAGTAATAATAAAAAACAAAACCCCAAACAACAGAAAAAGATAATTTGGGAATAAAATCTGATTTCAATTTAACTCAAGCACTGCTTGGCCCTATTTATTTCATCAAGTAGTTCATGCAGGATAATGGCATTACCGTGCATCTAACAGCATTAGAAGCTCCTAATAAATTAACAAGTGAAAATTAATGGCTGCTCAGTCCATTAAATCTTGTTAATTTTATTTTTGTTGTAATAATATAGCAATCACAAGTTTACATTATTAAACCAATATTTATTAGAAGAACTCGTTTTAATTGGATCCCTGATGTGATAATCCAGTGCAGTGTGTATTTCTTTATTTCATCAATTTTTTGCATTTATTTCTCATTATATTTAAATGACTGCAATATTCAGGGTCTTCTCCTAATACTATAAGAGTTAAGCAACCATTTTAAATATTTTATTCACACAGATCCAGCACTTACTATACAATATAACGAGACTATCATGAGCCCTTTCAGAAGCTATTTTGACTATTTTAGTCTCTTGAGAAAGGGGAGAAGGAAAAAAGGCAGGGATATGAATATTTGAAAGCATCTCAACAAGTGCAAAAGACATCTTTTCCCCTTAGCCCACAATGTTCTGTATAAACGCTGCTGTGCTGTTTTTCATGTCAAGAGAGGAGTTCTACCACTGGTTTTAATGCAAAATGTGAGCTGGCCTGCACATCTCAGGTAAAAAGATAAATATATACTTATCAAAAGATATATTCAAAAAACAATGCACTCAAAAAAAATTGTATTCAAAACCAACACAAGTGGGTTTGAATTGTACTGAATTTTGAACTGTATTTCTCTGCTGACAGAGAAATTACAAATTTGAGGAGATGCCTCAATGAAGGGGCTGGGTCTGACGTGCTGTTCCAGCAGGAACTACTTTGAGGGAAGGAACTGTGATTTTTCCCTCACTTCCCTCCTCTCCCAGTTCCTCCATCTCTGCTGAAATAACTGAATGTGCAGTTAGTTGCTCCCTGACTGGTTATACCAACATTTATTGCTTGAGCTTCACAGCAGCACTTTGGTTTTGGAAATGGCGTCGTGCGGCCTACGAGGGAACCCCACACCTGTTATCCAGGCCGGCATCTGAGGCACTGACTCTGGGGCTCATAATCAGAAAAGTTCTTAGGGAAGTTCCATCATTTCCAACACAGGGGTGGGGAGAAGGAGTTGGAGGGGCTGTGAGGAGCAGAAACCTGCGCCCAGAGAGGAGGGTTCCATGGCAGGGAGGACGAGGTGGACAAGAGCGGCCAAGTCACCTGAGCCGAGGCCTCTGGGCACTGAGGTGGACAAGAGCAGCCAAAAAGTCACCTGAGCCAAGGCTTTTGGGCACTGAGGTGGACAAGAGCAGCCAAAAAGTCACCTGAGCCGAGGCCTTTGGGCACTTACCGTGTTTTCACCTTCAGCCCTGAGCTGCCAAGTCCAACTAAGGCCACAAAAGTTGGTTACAAACGGGTCTGTGGAACGGAGCACCCTGAGCTATCCCTGCCACAGCTCAAGCAGCTCCTGTGGGGACTGAGGCAGCACAAAGGTTAGGCCAGGGCTGTAAAACCTGCCCATAAAGCCTGGGCAGTACAGAGGTCAGTGGACACGGGTTTGCAGCAGTCAAATTACCAGTAAAACAGGGAGCAAACCAGTACAGTGATAGCCAGAGTGTGTGTGTACACAGGGGCTGCACTGTGACCATCTCCAGTGCTCCACTGCCACACCAGTGCAGACACTCCTAAACAAGCCCATGCAATATTAAAGCTCCTCCCATACAGGGACAGGCCTAATTGAAAACAAGGTGGTTTAAAATGGACATTAAAAAATGTATATATATATATATATTTACACATGGACACACGGAACTGTGGCTGGCCCTTTGCTTATTAACAAAACCAGATGGGCACCAGTCTCAAAAGAAGAGCACAGAAACACAGGATATTCCAAGCTGGAAGGGACCCACAAGGATCATCAAATCCAATAACCCCCAAAAAATCACACCATGGTGTGAAATCACAACATACTTGAGGGTCTTGGACACACCCACTGACACTTAATAGAATTTTCATATTTCCTGTTATCAATGCAAAGCAAAGAATATGAGCAATTCCTGTATATATTGTGTGGTCAACTACCAACACAACAGAAACCGTGCTCACAGCCAAGATGTTCTTAAAATCTTTATATATTATCCTTGTGTATTGTGATCCTTTTGTATTATGTTCCTTGTGTATTATCCCTGGTTTTCCCCACTAAAATGTAAATCGTTTAAGTAACACTTACCCTGTTCAGCCACTTTTAAGAAGCAAATGTACCCTGTTTCCATTTCAATTGGTACATTCTCTCCTTATCAGATGAGTTCCACAAGAAATAACACCCACCTCTCCTCCAGACTATTTTCTAAATTAAAAAAAACCCCACCACTTAAAAGAAGGTGCTCCTTACATACAAGAATCCTGGCTCCCCTAAAACCACTGGTGATACCAAAACAAATAAAGACAGTAATAAGTTCAAAAGAAAAATATGCATATGAAAATATATTACAAAATATCGTGAGATTTATGTCTTCATATGTGTAGCACACCATAAAGTTCTCAAAGCAAAGCATTTACTGTCTCATCCCATATCAGCAAGACTACGGACACTGCACAGCTTTTAGAAATTACTGAGTGCCCATCACATGTTTTGGTTTCTGCAGTACAGGTTGAATGAAACACTCCCCATAATTCAGACTTGCACATTTCATTTCTAGGGCAAAATGCTGCCAGGGCACAGGAAACGTGATAAAAATGCCCATCCTGAAAGCTGAGCTTTCAAGATCCATGCAACTGCTACAAAGGATGTATTTTAATGGGCAAAAGAATGAGCGTTTTCAACTTTATCACCCAATAAAGTATGAAAAAGTATCTTATTGCCAGGCAGACCCAGCTGACTACGACTCTCTAGGTTGACACCAAAGCCCACCAGCTCAGAGCACAGAGGTTTGAAGGACCCTTCGGCAGTTGTGTCCCAGCTGAGGGTGGAAGGAAGGTCCTCTGCAGGAGCCATCCTGCCCAGCACCACCAACTGCAGCACAAGAAACCATCAGATGGTCTGAGACCGGCAAGTTTCTCAGGTGGAAATTACTTCCTCCTCCAGCAGTAAAAACAAGAAGGAAAACTCCTGCCAGGAGAGTGTCACACTGAAATCCTTGAAGGCCTCTCCAGCCTTTTGCAGTTTGCCACAGGCTCTTCCAATGGAAAACCTGGGGCCTGTGGTGTCCAGTAGATAAAAATGACAGCGAGAATTAATTTGATATTCTAATTCCTTAGCCCGACAACAAAAATTATTCTTTTTTTCTTGTTCTTTCTTGAAACAACCCCACCTGATCAGCACAGGTATTTGCTGGGTAGCCCTTGTTCCCAGGAGCAGCGTTTCTGCAAAGCTCAAGCACTTTTACATCTGAAACTTGCTTCGTCTCATGGACACAATAGCTAATTTTGGACTTACCCTGCTCCTGCTGGGCCAGAGTCATCACTGGCATGGCTCCACTGTAATTCAGTCTACTGATGCATTACAGACAATGCACAACATGAGCTAATCCTTAATGATGGTTTTTCCCCTTTTTCCCCCCCTCCCAACGTACTTATTTGAGTAAATAGTAAAATGCCATGTAGAATTATTAAATAAAATAAGCAAACAAACAGCAAACTAAAAGCACACTAAAATTGTCTTGCAAACACTAATTTCAAATGACACAGTAATCAGATTCACAGATACATTAGGACAAGCAGTGCAGTCCAGAGGAGAAGGCACAGCTCTTAAAGTTACAAGGCCTTGCCAGAGCTCCAGCTCTGCCACTGACTTCCAGACAGACTGTTCCACATTTCCACACCATTCCCCAATCCCTGATATATAGATATGAACACCTCAGCACAGACTAACCTCACCAGGCTCATCTGGATCTCTGTGACATACAGACTAAACAATAATAAAAGCACATATGAAGTTGTGCTTAAAAACTTGTGCCGAGGCATAAGGAGCTCCCACCAAAACAGACTGATGCTTCCCCCATACCAAGGATCTGCAGGATCCAGGGCTCTGTGTCATAAATGAACACGAAATGTTTTAATTTCTGCACAGATTTTCATCAACAGAACAAGGTCTGGGAGAGAGAGACATTCAGCAAGAGCAACCAGGACAACCTCTGCAAGTGAGAGTATTCATGACTTGTGATATCTGTTTGTGTTGTTATTTATTTTTAACCTTTTTTTTTTTAATTAAAGCATCGTATTTAACACAACTCTTTGCTTCCTTTAAATCATAAAATATCCTCCCTTACCTAAAGCACCTTGTTCCCAGTAACAGAAGCTCCAAGAGGCTTCGTGCCCTGCTCCCTAACGGGTCAGCAGCAGCCACACACAATACCCAGGTCACAGCAGCAGGGCTGCTCAAGCAATTTTCTCCTTTTGAAATGGTAAGCGTTTCAGGGAAGTGGTTTAAACAAGGAGTTATCTATGTGGAAAGCACTCTGCTTACCAAGAATTTTAAAATATAGGTTTTAAGGCATTTGTGTTGTGCGGGGGCTCCACAGGTTTTGATTTCTGCTTCAAGTAGGCGAAGCCTGAGCAACTCTAACAAAGGCTGAGAGCTGGATTTGCATTACTGGCCAAAATCTTACCACAGTCATTCACCATCAAAAAGATAAGGAGACTTTTTATCTTTCCTTAAAAAAAAAAAAAAAAAAAAAAACACTTCAGTTGTTGGAAGAAAATTTGAGGAGTTCCAAACATCCACATTTCTAAGCTGCCTGCTTCACTTTTTCATGCAACAGATGCTGCTTTGTATCAGCTCCTGCATATTAAATCATTCTGACAACCAAGAAAGCATACATTTGTTTGCGCCAGAGAGAAGCATGAATACACACACACACAGATATCTTCTCACGCAGAAGCACACAATTATGCAGCATTCAAATATTTGGGATGAACTTTGGCCTTTGTTTAAAAAAAAAAAAAGAAAAAAAAAAGTACTCTCCAACAACAATCAGGAACAGACCCAGCAGTCATCTGGCTGAGCTCACAGAAATCAACAATCTGCAGCAATAAAACACCACTTGTGGGCAGCCATTTGAAAGTTACTTGGAAAATTATTCTTAGATGGGATAGTTATACACACGTCCTTTATGATTTATGGGTTGAGCTCAGAATGGAGGCTAAAAATAAAACCTATGTTAATTCAAAAAGTGGGGAGGGAAATCAGTTATATTCGCCCTCACGTGGTGGAGTATTTTTTGATTTTGTTTTGGGTTTGTTTGTTTGGGTTTTTTTGCACTCCAAACAATCCCCTTCAGCTCTGCCATTTGCATTCCCGAGTTAAAAAGTAATTTGAAAACATAAGCGAAGCAGGGCTCTAAATCACCTCTTCGGAGGAGGATCTGGCTCGATAACATGCAAGAAGCCACGCAACCCAAACAAAACCGCTTTCCTGATACAGCAACCAGAAAAAAAAAAAAAAAAAAAAAAAAAAGAAAAAAAGAAAAGAAAAATTCTTAATGCAACAGCACTTGAGAACGCGCTGAAAGTTTTGACAATGAGAGTGCCCGCAGTGAGCGTGTCACACACTGCGCTCCCAACTTTTTTTTTCATCTCGGCTGGAGACATATTTTCTCCCCTACGTTCCGCTCTCTTGTTACTAGACAGTAATTCAATTCTGCAGCCAGTGGGTTTATTTTTTGGGGGGGTGTTAGGTGTGTACCGAGCGCTCAGGGGAGAGCACGAAGCGCAGCGGGGCTGGGGAGCGACACGACCCTGCCCGGGCTGTGCTGGGACCCGCGGGGACCCCCGGGCGGGGCCGCCCTGCTCGGTACCTGGGGATGGTGATGCACTTGGTGTTGATGTTCTGCGTGGTGATCGCCTTCTCCAGCTCGTCCAGCTGCCCCGTCTTCTTCAGCTTCTTCACCAGGCTCTTCACCGCCTTCTCGCACCATTTCTCCTCCTGCCCGTTCTGCTCGCCTTTCTTCCAGCCCAGGAGCCGCTTGACGATGGGAGGGGTGAAGGGCAGGATGGAGGACATGCTGGCGCCGCCGGCAGCGCCCGCCGGCCCCGCGCTCGGCTCCCTCCTGCGCAAAGCCCGGCCCCGGGCGGCGCTGGCCCGGCCCGGCCCGGCGCAGAGCTCGCCCGCCCCGCCGCCCCCTCAGCGCCGCGGGCCCGCGGCTCCAAACTTTGCCCGGAGTTCGCCGCCTCTCCCCGGCGGCGGCGGCGGCGGCGGCAGCTGCTCCCTCCTCCTCCCCCTCCTGCCCCGCTCTGTGTGCGCGGAGAGGCGCCCACTCCAGCTCATTCCCAGTCTGTCTCTCATGCAAATTGCCTGCTGGCCGCCCCGGCCCGGCTTCCACCCCCTCCTTCCCTCCCAAACGCGCCGCCGAGGGAGGCAGAGAGGGAGGGAGAGAGGGAGGGATGGGAGGAGGAGGGAGGAGGGAGGGAGGGCGCGGAGGCGGCCGGCCCGCCGGGAACTCCGCCGCGCTCCATCCCCGCGGGGGCCCCGCGCCCCTGAGGGGGGTTCGCGCTCCTCGGGCTCGGGGGCTCGCAGGGAAGGGTCAGCGCGGCCGGGAAAGCCCCGGAGCGGGACGAGGAGCAGCTGCCCGGAAAAATCCCACCGAGGGGGAAGCGCCAAAAATAAACGTCAGGTCCCGCCGGCGGACGGTCACTGCCAAGGCGGGGTGGGTGCAGCCCCCGCCACGGCTGTTTCCTCCGTGGAAAAGTGCGTTCCCACACAGATACCTGCACACAGCCTGCCCGGTGGCGCTCAGACAATCGGCAGCTTTTTGTTTCAGCCCCTTTAATTTACTATTCCATTCCCTCATCTTTCCACGCCGGGCACCAGGTACCCGAATAATTTCTGCCCTGTATCAGGCACAAATGACATCCTGGAGATGTTTACCACCAGAGCCGGTCAGAAATTCTCAGACGGAATATTTTTGTCAGAGCACGGCAGTTTGTTCAGATCTAGGTGTTTGGTAGAGATGCTTCTGGTTTGGGCTGACTCAGGGTGGCATCCAGGTACATTTCCAGTTTCTAACTTTCCAGCTCTGGGCAGACTGGGCTGTCACATTCTCAAGCATCACCCCCTCCACGCTAAAAATGAGCCCAGGTCTTAAAAAACATATGAATACGAACTTTAGCTCCTCAGGGCACCAGTTCTCTGATAAACCACCCCAAAATGGTGCTGAGCAAGCAGCAAGGAGGCTGAGGGCCACCTGCAGAGTGCCCAGGTGCCTCTGGCAAGGCTGGTTCCCATTTCTCAACTCCAGCTGCTTCTCAGCTCCTTGCAACTGCTGCCCAGGAACAACGGCGTGAAAGTTCTGTGGGACCTGGCTCCCGAATTCTGAGCTTCCAAGCTGAGGTATGCTTCCCAATTTTCTCCATCCTATCAGAAGGGATGATGGTGAGTGCAAATTTGAGAGGCCTTCAGGGCTGCTCGGCAGCTCCCAGACACGCAGGTTCCTGCCAACCCACATTCCCGTATTCCAGGTTCCAGTGCAACCCAGCAGGGAGACTCCTCAAAAGCTGGGATCCAAAGGCTTCCCGTGCCTGTGGATTGGGAGCATTGGGAGCAGCCAGCCATACAGATTGCCTTGTGGCAAGTTTGGAACCTATGGGATCAGAGTCTGAGGCTCTGAGGCAACCAGCTTGGCTCTCACTGGGATTTCAAACAAAGAGCCTGTTTTATTCCAAATTGGAATAAAATTTTTGTACCAATTTTTGAAATATCAATAAATTTAATGCAACTGAAATACGCCCTTCTCTTTATTTTTTTCTTCTCTCCAGCGTTCTCATATTATTCCCCAACATGCTGAGTGTCTTGAATTTTGGAGGCTCACCACTGAAATTTTGGACCGTTGCCCTGACCCAGTTTTTGGCTGCCTCGGTTGAGAGGCCTGAAGTACGAAGATGTGGAACCCCTGTAGATGATCCCAACATCGAGGAAACAGTTCCTCAATACCTCTACAACAATGCAAAAAAAGTGTTGACACAATTTACACTAAAAGCAGGTGCCTTGAACTACTGACTTTCTAGTGCTGTTGACTTGCTGCATATTTTGAGGTTTTCTGAAAAGGCCAAGTTTCTGATAGTTTTGATCATTTGAGAATCTGAACCCTTATTTAAAAATTGTTTTTCACAGCTTTGGAGAATATCTTGAAGATGTGAAACACAGACAGGGAAGTTAAATACATTTTTTTAACATAGAATTACCTACTTATTACATTTTTAAATGTGGTGAAGTAAAAGAACCTTTTTCTATTTTCTTAATTCTCGGCCCAGCACATTTTGCAACTAAAAGAAGCCCAGAAGAAGACCAGGCCTGAAGGACCTGCCTCAGACCTGGTAGGTCCATTCTACCTCAGAGAAGATCAACATTTTTTTCTAGATCCATCTTTTCTGGATGAGAAATCACAGGGACCATTCCATGCTTTTTTTCACCCGGAAAGTTTTCCATAATGCTCAAATCTCGTTGCTCCACTCAGAGTGCATGCTGTGACCTCGGTTCAGCAGGGCTTCCAGAATGTTCTGTACGTATTCACGGGCAGATCTTCACTCCTCACAGTCATATCACAAGTGATTGATTGACTGGCTAAATTTGAATAAGGGGAAGAGCTGAGTGGTTTGTACAGTGATTTAGTGGCAAAAGGGTGAATATAATTTGCTAAACACTAAACCAAACTGGGTCTCACTTGCTTACAATCTAATAAACGAGGCAGTTAAACCACTGATGTAAACTCTGGGCCGCAGCAGCACCAAAAACACTCCTGAAAACAAGCATCTGGGGTTGGGATGTAGGATAAATTGTTAGGTTTAAGGCCGTGACATTTCATGGAGCAGCTCGTGTGCCTGCTGGGTTACCTGTAAGAATGAACCCTTTTCTGTGAAAAGGTGACTTTCTGAACCCCTAGACAGTAATCCTTTATTTCAGAGAGTTTTGGGCACTCTCACAGTGGAAAAATTAACAGACAGGAAAAGCAGGACCATCCCAGTTCTGCGTGGTCTGGATCCATTTGCTGGTTTACAAAATGTCTGACGCCTTGAAAGCCACCACCAGGCAGAAGTTTATGCTGCTTCTTTTTTGTCGTTATTTGTGATACAATTTGTTCCTTACTTTTTGAAAGTCATTATCTTTGCTTGTTTGTGGCATAGTAGGGGTTCAGGGACTTATCACAGTTTACTCTTGCTGAAAAATAAAGATATATGTAGTCTGCAATAATGTGAGAAAACCATATATTTCAAGAAAAAAA